>NC_142601.1:605883-908825 GCF_041222555.1 Hakea prostrata | reverse complement strand
ATCATGTGTATCAAATACATCAAATAACTTCAATGTCATCAAGATAACATTCATATGAGTATTACAATCTTAACTTTCGAGAATAGAATGATAAAAGTATACAACCGTTAGAAGTTTTATATAAGTCATTAACGTATAAGTTCATAAGACAAGTAGAGGATGATTGAGCTTTCTTTGATGTTGTAGATGTGCTAAAAGTTGTTGCAAGTGAAACTTTGGCTGAAATCTACAAAAAATTTGGTAAAAAATGAGAGTTCCAGCGAGATATGGCAAGATTTGGGGCGAGATATGGCGAGATATGGCGAGATATGGCGAGATATGGCGAGATATAGCGAGATATGGCGAGATATGGCGAGATCTCGAGCGAGATATCCCATCTCGCAGATCTCGCCCTTGATCTCGTCTCGGTTTATGAAAAAACCGAGATATCTCGCGAGATCTTGGCGAGATCTCGCGAGATCTCCCACCATGCTTATATGAATATAAACCTGTTGATTCAATTTAAGTACTGTCCAGTTTAGGTGGCATAGTTGATGTTAATTACTTTCTTTTGATGTTTTTTATGAGTAGTTGTAGTAGTACTACTGCTACTACTACTACTACTAATAATAATAACAAAGCAGCCCAAGTGGGCACAAGGGACCCTATGATTTTTCACTTCAAGCCTTTCTGCTAATTTGAATGTTTGCTTGCTCCCTCGGATATTACTTAATAGGGGGGCATTGTCTCCTTGGATGCGTATGCACCATAGTTGTCAAGGCGTCGCCTTAGCGTCTGGGCTCCTTCGGAGCGCCTCAAATTGGCGTCGCCTTATTTATAGGCAATAAGGCGTCCGCTTTTTTTTCTTTCTTTTTCTCTCCTTTTTTAAATCACAAGAAAGATGCCTAATCGAAGGCATATATTGAAATACTTATTAGATTCCGATTGTAAAGTATCTATTGTTTGAACCTATATGCATATGTATAATGACGCTACATGTGATCAAATGTTAAAATAAAAATACAAACAAACAAAATCGAAAGAGAATAAGTTCTTGACTCAAGTCTCACACTCTCACTCTCATCCTCTCTTCTTCTCTTCCATTCCCGCGATGACACTCCGGCAAGAAGTGGCCAGCGACAAACAACTTCTTATCTTCCTTTCTTCTTGCGACTTTTTATTTAGGACCTATTATGTGTGGTTTGTAGTATGTTGGATGACTTGAGGTAGTCTGATATTAGTTTTTTTATTATATAAGATATGATAGATTTAGAGTGAATGAGATGCACACTAAAAATTTCACTTAAAACGCCTCAACCACCTCAAAAGCGCCTCGGAGGGCGCCTCGTCGACTCATCGCCTCAATTAGCCTAAACCGCCTTGCATCGCCTCATCGCCGTGACAACTATGGTACGCACTCACTATGTGAATAACCTCATTTTCTAGCATCAGCTTGATGGCTAGTATCTCCAAATCTCGCTTTCCACTTTCCTTGGATTGAATGAATGAATTCATCAGCCCCGGGGCTTTATGATCCTTCCATCAAGTTATTTTAATGCAAGCAACATTAATTCTTTTTCTCCAACTAGCATCTATCGGCCCATTCCCACCATTAAATATTTTCGTTTAGACTTAGATTCCCCTATTTCGCTTTGCTTGAATCCATGACGCTGATGTTTGTTGTCGTTCGCAGATCCAGTCAGTGGATTGACAAGTGTCTCTGCCATATATGCAAATAGAAAGAATAATGATGGAAGAAGATGGTGAACCTGTAGTTAATGGTAGTTCCCGGTGTAATAAAACAAAAACTAAAAGCGAGAAGATGGAAGAAAAAAGGAGTGAAAGTCAACCTGGTGGAGGGGTGTGTGAATAGGTTGTACTAGTGGAGAATGCCTTGTAAAAACAAATAAGTACAAATTTAAGAATTTTTGTAGTGGAAATAAAACAAGGCAAGACACACAAGGATTTTATAGTGGTTTGACTCAACTAAGTCTATGTCCACTCCACTCTAACCTTAGATTGATTCCACTAGTGGGTCCCTTTCTGTACAGTAGGTGGGGACATAGTCATATAACACCTTTGCAACAATCTTGATCAGGCAAGAGTACCTTTACAAAATTCTTGATCCCAAGCAAGAGTACCCAATCTTATTTGAACAGTAGTATCCTTGTACCTTTATCTTTGGTATATAAACTTCTATTACAATTGATAAGAAAGATAAGAAAAAGGTATTGGCTAAGGGTGTCGCACACACCCTTGTATAGTTGTATGAAACTATGAATGCAAGGAATGTGAGTGGATGCTTGATTTGTTTCCTTACTTTTTTCCCCTTGATGGTGCTTGAGGAGGACCTTCTTGAGTTCAAGAATTTCAAGCTCTAATTGAAAAGCAAAGGAACTCCAAAGGGGATCTGGATTCAAGGAGATCAGGCTTTGATCACAAATAGTAGGCCGATTGTGTTTTGATAGATATGATTAAGGGCATCGTGAGAGATCTCGCTCTTGAGCGAGATCTCGCCACTCCAAAATAGTGAGATCTCGGTCGAGATCTACCAAAATTTTGGCATAATCTCGGTGGCCCATCTTGTTGGGTTTTAGGGCCCCGGTTGGGCTGAAATTTGGTATTTAGCCTATTTAAGGCCTTTTGAACACACTGGTGGCCTTAGATTTGTGAGAAAATAACCTTAAGTATGTCTTCTAAGTCGACCCTATGTGTAAAATCAAAATGCTGTGAAATGCAAGGTTAGACAACATGTAATGTAGAGATATCAAGTAATTCATGTTATCAACTATAAAGTATCAAATACATTACACATCAAACTATCAAAGAACTTAAATGTCTTCAAAATTTTATAACCATAAGAAGTTTTAGACTTCAAGTAAGTCATAAATCATAATCCATAATTTCACAATCACAAGAGTATGTGAGTAATAAGATTACAAGACTTCAAGACAGCAAGAGTATCACTCAAAGATTCTCGCATCAACTGGATTCCCCGGAACGGTGGCCACATATGACTCCCAAGTCAACTCATCACTGTAGTATGTCACATATCGGTTTAAATGTCACATTAAATTGGTTTCCATGAAAGTGTAGATCAAAGTTTGTGGATCAACATATATTTACATTAGACTTACACACCCATTGTAGAGCATTCTATTTGAAAAAAATTCAAATTTGGGGGAAAATCTTACTTTCGTTGAAAATCTAGTTGAAATAAGCTTGAATGATGATAATTTGATGGTGTAGATGTCTTAAATATGTTTAGAAGTTGAATCCCCAACAAATTCCGGCAAAAAATCAAGTTTCTGGCAAGTTTTTATGGTGCAGTGAGAGAGAGGCAAGATATGGCGAGATCTCGGTGAGATGTGGCGAGATCTCCCATCTCGCAGATCTCGCCTCTCCTCTCGTCTCGCTATCTCAAAATAGCGAGATATCTCGCGAGATCTCTCACCATGATTAAGGGTGTCATTAGGACTCCTACTTTTAACCAAAAATGGGGTTTGAATTGGGTCCTAACAGATAGAAAACAGTCATATTTTCAGACTTTTCGTTGACCAAGAGGTTTTTTTTTTTTTTTTGGGTTTTTTTTAAAAAAAAATTAAAAAAAAAAAAAAACCGCCGCCCCCGCCTTACCTCCGTAGAAAGTAGCCGTTAGTATATAGCCATTGGAGCAATAGGTGTCTTGATGGTTGACCCATACTTCAACCATCAGGTTGCTGGTCGACTAGTAGCTCAGTTGGTTGCACCCAACAACCACTATGATGCTGCCTGTCCCATGCTTAATTGCCTGACGGTCGACTGGCGCTTTGACCTTCAAGATTTTAGGGCTTACCAGAATTTATTACGGAAGTTGGTCAACTACTCTTTGACCCAGTTGTTCTTCATGCACATGCTTGTAGTTTCCAAAAATATGAATTTGCAGATTTAGCAATTACATGGTGCTACTTGTCCTACTCTATGTGCGTGGTCTTGGTCACTTGATTCTTCTTCATTCTTCAGCACCCGAAGTGTATCCACGTATGTGATAGTCCAATGAATGTAGTCTAGAACTTCATATGGATTGGTTTAGTGCATGGTATGTTCTCTGGATACGTTTGCTTTTACACCCCCTCATGCATCATGTTGATATGACCAAGGTTCAGAATCTTGGTTTCAAGACCTGTTTTTGGCCAGCCAGAAATCAAGATTTGGCTGAAATTTTGGGAACCTGGCCAAAACTAGGGATTTTCCTCTCGAAATTTGACAGCTAGTTTCGGCCCTATTTCAAGTTTTTTTTCACCTAGTTTTTTGTATACATTGTATTTAAAGGGTATTAAACATAACAAAATTATCTATTTTGTATGAAAAATCATTGAAAAAAATAAAATTCATATCCTATTAGCTTATAGACATAATCAATTAACTACAAATATAAAGAGTTCAAATATATTGTACTTTAAAAATGTCTAGTACAACCAAGATCCCACGACAAACAAAATGATGTTAGCCATAAACTAAAGAAGCAAAAGAAATGATTGCTGGGATCTCCACTTCATTCCACGGGCCTTAATTCAATGATGAGTTCCTTGGTGGGTCCATCCCACAAGCTGCATACCACTGTATCTGCTCTGCCTCTCCTTTGAATGTGCAACATATACATCCCATGACATGCTGTTGGCCCAACCTAGGTAACTAGGTTTTGGGTTAGATAGGATCTTCTAGGAAGGAATCAACACACAATTAGGGTTTCCAGGGTGTTTCGGCAGGGTTAGAATAGGGGTTTAAACTTGCTGGTTCTGCAGATTAGACTGTCTTTTATTGTGGTTCCCTCAACTAGAATAGGGTCTAATTGATAAAACTCGATAAAATTCAGGTTTCTCAAAAATTCTGAAATTTCTGAAATTTCAAGGAATAAGCTGAAGTGCAGGTTTTTCAGAAGTTAGGGAAATGGGCTGTATTTGCAGCATTAAGGGTACGGATGGGTTCCTTAGGCTTATGCGGGTCCTAGAGGGGCTGAAAAGGGGCTGAAAGGGGCTGGGGTTGAGGGCTTCCTAAATGGGGTAGGATAGGGTATTGCTGAGAGGGAGAGGCTATGGTGGCTAGGGTTTGGGTGGGGAATGGCTTACTTGGTTGAAGAAACTGGCTGAGGTATGAAGTTGAATGCGTGGAGTGGTTGATGGCAGCCTTGAATTGAAGAAGTAAATCACAAATCCCAGCCGCAGGGTGTCCAAGAAGGATCCCACGACTTATACCAAAGCCAATTCTCAAATGAAATTCATTCCATAATCAAGACTGAAGAATTACATGAAAGACTAGGCTATTTATAGCCTTCACAATCCTTCCTAGACTCAACTAATGAATCTCTACCAAATTGGGATCCAAATACTTACTAATATGGGACTTGATTAAAAATAGAACTAGTTTAGGATAAGGTTCCTAAAATTAGGGGCCCCTTCTTCTAACCAACTAACACTCCCTACTAACAAGCAAATACCCAAATTAATCCAACATCTAAGACTCCAAAATTGAAAATAAAACAGAATTAATTTTTCTAGACTAAAGTGACTCGGTCAACCTAATATAGCTTTATCCAGGGGTAGAAAAATGACCATTCTACTCCTGGACAGATTTGGCTCCCCTTGGATGGGCTTGGGCCTTCTTTGGGGGCTGACTAGGGCTGCTTACATCACCCAACTGTTTGGTAGTCCATAAGTGCCCGTCTGTAGGTCCCATCATCAACATAAAAGAGGTATCCAATCTAGAGAATGGGTCACTGTAACTGCAAGAGGATGATGGATGCACATATGCATGTGATGGGAGGTTGAATGATGAAGAAGTAAGAAGATTTGCAGAGAAAATGATGAATTTTGGTCGAAATGGCGGAGAGGAGTTGAAACAGAAAATAAAAGTCTTAAAGCCTCATGTTTCAACCGTTACAGTTGGTCTGTTTCAGTCGAAGTTTCAACCCAAATGATAAAACCTGTAACTTCTATATTTCTTGGGGTTCATCTTGGTTCAGCTAGAAACTCTGGTATCAACAAAATTTGTCAGGTTTCGATCAAAATTTTTCTATGGATTTGACTTTCTTAATCTTTCATGTGAGTAACTTGTTAGTGCATTTACTTATGTGTTTGTTATTATCAACACTTGTGAGGAGTAAAAAGTCTTCCCTGACTGGGGGTCATTAAAGGGGACATGATCTTGCTTCACCACCATCCAACCTGGGTTTCAATACCTGTGGTTGCTAGTGCTTCATCATAGAGCCATGTGTCTTCATAGTGAACCGTTGTGTGTCTAATGGAGCTGGATCTAGAACATGGGCACTAGACTGAGCCAGCCTAGTATGAGAAAGGTTGAAGGGCTTGATTTAACACTTTCCGTTAGTGTAGAGCTTTTTGTGTATCAGTTAAGTACCTAACAAGAACATTTTTTTTCCCAATATCCAAAAATCGTTCGCCTGCATATCCGTCTCTATGTTCTTTGTTTATTACAATGCTGGTATCTAAAGAAACAAAACAAAGACTCCTGAATGGACTTAGAAACTGAAATGACATGCAATTTGTAATTCAAACTTTTACCTGAACGACACTAAAGGCTCCTCCAAACACATGCACAAACACAAAACACAGGGTTACTGTGCAGGAGTTGTGAATTCCTACGGAAAATCGAACAATATGACCACAGTTTAATGGCTAGGCTGATTTTAAAATAAAATCCAAGAATTAGGAAATTTATAAACTCAAGGGCCTTTAGTGGTGAAATGGTAAATCTCTAAATGTCATTGGCAAGTTGCATTTAGTAATTTGGTTCAAGTTGAAACCAAGTCACTCGGAGGGGACCATGTGCTGGTGTGGCCAACCTCTGCATGAATGAATAAAATATGCCTTTGGGATTGCTGTTGCTTGTTTAATGATATTGGTATCCGTTGGACCCAATGTTGTTTGTGTAATGTGCTAGTGACAGATCTATTGGCAACATTGAACTTATGCTTACTCCATACGGGATCCTTCAGTGGGAAGTGATCAATTATCCATTGCCATTTACCAATACATATTCTTAGAGCCTGGTAATGGTCTGGGTTCCTATATTAATCTTTAAGGCCTCCAACCTACATAGGATGTCTTTTAAACATCATTTGAGAACATAGGGCAGAAGTATACACCTTCACTAATTTTCATAGTTTGTGATGCTCATTGGGTAAATAGAGCTAGTAAGGACAAACATGGAAAATGGGAGCTTATAAGTTGTATGAAGTTTGTATACTCTAATTTTGTGTGTGTGTGTGTGTTTTATTATTATACTGAAATTGCAATACTGATCATTTCTGTGCTTCAACTTCTAAACAGAAACAGCAGTGCATTGGGTTGTTCTTTTATAATGAGCTTCTACATACTTTCTATCGACTCAGGATATGTGACTACAAAAATGCATCACACCATGTTGACAAATTGGATGCTGCTATGAAGGAAGAATTGTTGCAGGTGCAACGTGCTGAGGAATTGACTGGAGAACTTAATGCCATAAATCTGAGTTTGTCCCGCTCTGGATTGCATCACAAAGAAAGATCAGCACTATGCCAAAAACAAGCTCAACTGCAGGAGCAGCTGAATCATGTTATTAGGTACCGTTCAATTGGAAAAGTTTCTTTGGAACCATCATATTTTGGAAATGCGAGAAGGGCCTGGGAAGATAAACTAGCACTGGCTCCACCTCCAATAGATGGTGAATGGCTACCTAAAAGTGCCGTATATGCTCTAGTTGATCTGATGGTTGTCATTTCTGGGCGTCCTAAAGGATCATTCAAGGAGTGTGCAAGGCGGATACAATCTGGACTACATGTTATCCATGGTTTGTTCTTTAGAACATTTTCTTTTGCACTGTAATCAATGTGATTTCATGTAAATTGCTTCACTTGTTGATTTGATTTTTATATAAATGCAGAGCTAAAGTTTTTAAGTAGACTTGTGCTTATACAACAACAACAGCAACAACAGCAGTAAAAAGCCTTGTCCTAACTAAATGGGGTCTGCTACATGGATTCTTAACTTTCAATCAGCTTTGTTTGCTGGCCATGCTGTGCTTTTATATAACCTTATTTGGATTTGGGAATAGGAGAATGACTTGTCGTCTTGAGCGGTGAGCCTGTAGAAACGAAATATGGTCCGACTCAGAAATTTATTCAGTTGACTGAATTTCGTTGAAATTTTGGTGAAATTTCAAAAATTTTAGTGACACTCCAGAATATCAAGGGATTATAATTGTAGTTGAGATTTGATTAGCTCTCAGTATTTGCTCAAAATTTATAGTGAAACTCCAGAATATCAAGGGGTTATAATTGTAGTTGAGATTTGACTAGTACTCAATATTTGTTCTTACATTTTTATGAAAGTTTCAATATTTTCTTGTATATTCATGTTTAGATTTGTGAAAAACATGATCCAGCTTTGCCGCATATAGGTGGGCATGTGCGGATCTATAGGACCAGTTTGTGTTAGGCTTAGTAAAAAATAATGTTGCCATTGTGTTTATTGTCTTTAAATTAGGCTGCACAAGAAACCAGGTGAGAAAGCCACCTAAAACCCACCGAGACCGTCTTCTGAAACATATGTTATTCTACCATGTTTCGCCGACAGTAACTCAAGTCAAAACACTGAAGAAATGAAATCTCAAACCTTGTCTCTAAGTCTTCAGAACCTCAATTGATATTATAGTAAAAGGTTGCTCAGACTACTATTTCCTACACTCCCCGTCAAGTTGGTGCATAGATATTGATAATGCCCAGCTTGCTTAGTGTGACATAAAGGGCATTTCCACTCAGTCCTTTTGTAAAGATGGCTGCCCCTTGATCTCCCAGACGAATGGAACATATATTGTCTTGCCATATGAATTCTCCTTGATGAAATGTTGATTTTGATGTGCTTTGTTTGGTCATGTACTGAATTGTGAGCAATAGCGATAGCTGATTTCCTGGAGGAGATTCTTGAATCATGGTAATTCTTTCAGACTCCCTACGCCATGGTGCGGTACATTGCCTCTATACTTGATAAAGCCGCTGCATGCTGTTTTTTGCTAAGCCACGTGACAAAATTGCAACCAGCAAATGTTCTGTACCTTATAGTAGATTTACAATCAGTAGGGTAGCCTAGGCAGTTGGCATCTATATAATCCTCCATCCTCATATGGTCATCTGGGGGAAGAAGAACTCCTTGTCACTTGTCAGGTGGCTGATTTTACAAGAGAAAACTTCCTTCTTAGTGTGCAATAAATATATCCCAGTGGTAGGAGAATAACAATCGACAGAAGTAAAGAACCACTTAAAACCAGAATTGGGAAGCAAGTGCATCATAGAAGAGGATGAAGACCTCTCTGATTACTAACAGGACAATTTTTTCAGGGTTATGATGCTGAAACACAAGCATAATATAACAAGTTTTCAGGGCTACACTGCTGAAACAAAGTAGGTAATGCACCAGATAAAGTCCCTAAAGGAGGATGCCTCAAATGTGTGTGCCATTGATTGATCTCAGATAATGCAGCATCCGAGGATGTAGATGATAAGCCTATCCAGATGTGGATGTAGAAGAGGAAGATAAAATCTCATTATCTTACAGGTACAACCTCCCATGCATCCTACTAGAGCCAATGGTTCTTCCTATGACCAGGTCCTGAAAAACATGATATGTAGGGGAAAAGGTTACTCTGCAATTTAGAGAGGAGGTAAGACTGCTGACTGAAAGTAGGGTAAAAGTAAATTTTTGGAACATGAAGAACTGAAGATAAAGACAAACTAGGAGAACAATGAAGTGAACCCTTCCCAGAAACAGAAGAAAGAGATCCATCAGCTATTCTAACTTCGTCACAACTAGATGAAGGTAAATACTGAAAGAAAAGTGTGGATGAACCAGTCATATGGTCTGTGGAAGTGGAACCAGAATTGATTATCCAAGAAAGGGTAATGCTGATGCACACCTACCAATGACTGAGATGCCAGTGTCAGCAAAAATAGGACTCAGATGTGGGTGCTCCTGCAGTATTAGGATTTAGGAGAGGCTCGCAAAGGTACGGTGATCAGTCTTCTGTCATAGTGCAATAGGGTGTTGTAATATTCAGAGATGGAATGGGTTTCATGAACTTGCTTGCGAAGCTTATCTAAGCTTACTTTCCAACCTTACCATAAGTCTGTTTGGCAGCAGTCCAAATGCTAGCAGCAGGTCCAATATTGAAATAGTTTGATGTTATTCTGATTTCATGGAGTGAATTAGGAACGCCACCACTAGGGAGTCATGTTCAAGCCATCAATCCTGAAGTGGTCCAGGTCTAATTGTCTTCACATTTGTGCCTGTGATATGGCTTAAAAGGCCATGTCCAGTGATCATAATATTGGCTGATCTAGGTCATATTACGTAATTAGTTCCATCCGGGGTTGTAAGTAGAGGAGCAAGGGGCTGGTAGTCATTCTTTCCCTCAGAATGTTCAGATAGTGGGTGAAGGCCCTGGTGTAGATTTTGATGTAATCATCTTAAGTTAAACCAGATTTAGAAACAAAAAAATACAGAGGCGTACTTGGATCGAGTATGCTGTCCAGCAGTCAATCTTAAGAGCAGAACCAGGTTGAATATGCAGTTCATAATGCAACCTTAATAGCTGAAGCAGATTGAAGAAAAAAATTGGAAATTCTTTATAGTTGGTATGAAAAAAAGCTGCTGAGAAAGTCGATTAGGGAAGAATGGCTTGAATTTATGAGTTTGATCCAAAACCCTTTATTTATAATGAAGTGAAAAGAGCACTATTACATAAATACCCTTACTTGGGCAACAATAAATAGCAAATTACATAAACTAACCCCCCCCCCCAAGTTGAGGCATAGATATTAGTCATCCCAACTTGCCTACAATAGGAAGAAAATCTTGTTCTTTCAAGCCTTTAGTGAACATATCTGCCACTTGGTCTCCATACCTCACAAAAGGCAAGCAGATCATCCATTGTTCTAGCTTTCCTTTGACAAAAAATCTGTCAATTTCAATATGCCTAGTTCGATCATGTTGCACATGACTATTGGTAATGCTAATGGCAGCTTTGTTGTCACAATACAACATCATAGGGTTTTGGAATTTGAACTCCAATATCTTCTAGTAGGCCTTCCAACCATAGTAACTCACAAACTACACAAAACCATAGCTCTATATTTAGCTTCTGTACTGGATAAAGCTACCACATTCTGTTTCTTACTCCTCCAAGTAACTAGATTACCCTCAACAAAGGTACAACAACCTGAAATTGACTTTCTGCCAAGAGACCTAGCCCAGTCTGCATCAATATATGCTTCTACCCTTAGATTATCAGTGGGTGACAAAAGCATTTATTTTTCAAGAGTTCCCTTCAAATACTGCAGTATTTTGGTAATAGCTTTCATATGAGCTGAATATGGATCATGCATGAATTGGTTCACTATCTCCAAGGTATAAGCAATGTTTAGCCTGGTGTGGGACAAATATATAAGCTTCCCTACTAGCCATGGTAGAAGATGTCACTCTCGAGCAAGATCTTGCCACCCTGAAAAAGCGAGATCTTGACCAAGATGGCGAGACCTCGGTTAAGATGTGGTGTTTTTTTGGCAACCCATTTCAGTGGGTTTTAGGGTCCCAATTGGGCTAAAACTTGGTATTTAACCTATTTAAGGCCTTTTGAACACACTGATGGCCTTGAATTTGTGAGAAAATAACCCTACATATGTCTTCTAAGTCGACCCTAAGTGTGAAACCGAAATGCTGTGGGATTGAGGAATGCAAGGTGGCAAGGTTAGACAACATATAACGTAGAACATTTAAAGCATATAAATGAAAAGCTAGTGAATCAACTATCAAATACCTCATAGAACTATAACGTCTTCAAAATTTTGTAACCATTAGAAGTTTTAGTAAGTCATAAGTCGTAATCCATAAGTCATAAAGTTCACAAGAGTACAAGAGAATCATGGAATGGGAATTTGGGATCAAATCATAAAAGTTCAGTCAAAATCCTTAGCTCCACCACCAACTCCAAGCTCTCCACCACCAGCTCCAGCAACACGACGACCATGACGTATGCCAATAGCTACTCGTCGGCCCTCCATCTCCATGAGCTAGCTACCATATATTCTCACCAGCCAAGTGTTGCTTGAATCGACATTTTCCTCCATTAAGGGCTCTTCTGCAGTAGTTGCATGTGATCCTTTGGCCTCGTGGATCTGCAGGGACGTCATGTCGCCGCACAACATCATTGTCCTTTATGCCTATAAATAGAAATATAAAGCCACATCACATATTCAATTGAAATCAATGGAAGGACTTAAGAGTACTAAATTAGTTGTACACAAGTAACACAATTGCACATGTAAAAGTCTAAAGTTTGAATATTGAAACCTTGATTGGTTTACTAGTTGGTATCTCTTCAGCATTCTCCATCAATTGATTTTGAACAATGCCCATATACAACTTCCTAGTCAACTCATCACTATAGTATGTCATATATCGGTTAATGTGGCTCCGTTATGTTTCCATGTCGGAATATTGGAGGAATAGCACACTTGGGTAACCATAAATCGTGGGTGGGTGAAAGAGCCATTGCTACTCTCACTGTTCGTGCTGCTGCTGAATAAATGAGTAGGGGTTTCTAAACCATTCAGTCAACAACCCACCTTCACTCCCATATGCATACTCTCTAGGTGCAGGGTCTTGAGGAGTAGCATGACCTCCATAAGAAGAGTACCCAGTGTAATCGGACTTGGTGGTGTGATCCCCGTATAGGTACCCTGATGACTACCAACTGGCCTAACTCTACTATTGTGAAACACTGTGAGTATGATTTATGCTCATGCCCATGTTCGATACAAGATCCTGCATGCTCACTTCATCATTCCTCTGTCCCTAGTTCGATTTGATCTTCTTACTCTTAGTATAAGTCCAGGTGGATGGGGAATCGTGACCTGTATCCTGTCCCCCTGTGTTGGACTGTCAGATGACTCAAACCTAGTGGAGATGACCCCCTTTGCTCACTAGTTAGACTTCTTCCAGCAACACCATCAACTAGAATGCCTCCAAGACTCGAAGGCTGACTGGGAGGGATGGTATCATCGACATCGTCTGTGCTTCCACTACTAGACCTCAACCTAGCTGTTTAAGTCGACCAAGTGACTCCACAAATGGTACTCTTAGTCCTACTGCCGCAACTACAACAATGTGACCTTCATCAAAAGACATGTGCTCAGCCACAGCATCTGGGCCCATTGCAACAACAATATAAAGGATCTAGCTGCCCTCCTAGCCCATCTCGCACTAAGCCACCTCGATCCTTGACCCAATGATATATGACATGATCCTCCTCATCCGCTACGAGGGGCTCGTGGAATATATCAGTCAACTCAATTGGTTCCCGACCTTCATCATCCATATCATCTTGCATGTACCTTACTTTCAACTTCATGTTGTAATGCACATATACTAAGTCCTTGAGCCTCTTACTCCTCAATCTATTTCGTACCTTATTATGGATGAGTGAGAAGGTGCTCTAATTCCTCTCGCAACCAGGGATGAATAAGTCTGTGGGGACCTTAATTGCTACATCCCTGAGATTTGGTGAACTAGATCCATAGAACACCGACTAGTAAGCTGTATAACCAAATATAAGAATGCGCTAGGCTTGTAAATCTTACTTAACACTTATAGTAATGGACTACTTACCAGGATCAGTTTTATGCCTAGTAGCAACCATTGAAGGCTTTCCAAAACTCTTAGAGGCATCCCCGAACTCCCTAATTTGTACACTAACTGTTCAATTATTGTACTGTATATGCAAGAAGTTAAAGAAACAATTGAATAAGTTCTCACCTCTCCATTAATTGTCCCTTGCATGACGTGATCTGGCATGGGCTTCTCCACCACGTCTTGCACCGCATTCATCAACCTTTCATTTAGCCCTAGATCATCCTTGTAGCGATACTTTGGGTTAAGTAAGCTTGTATTGTGGAAATAAAAAAACTGGTTGGTGACTTAGTTGTTTACTTGTTTATAACAACGTAAATTTAAGTATACAACAAAAACATAAAGACTTTAACTCACCACCCAAGTGCAAAAGATGAATCAAGTGCAACTCCCATCTATCATCGATGATCCACTTGTAGGATTTTTAGGAGCTAGGGGCAGCAGCTTTAACCAACTCCTTCGTTTACTTGAGGGCAACATATATGTGGGCCATTGTGGATTGCTTCTCTGAATACACCATCCTTAAAACAAGCATAATAGGCTCGAAAATTCCCACTGTCCTATTCAGCTCCCTCCAAAAGGAATCATCAGCAATGGTTTGTTGGACTGCTACTGCATCAGGATGGCTATATCCATGCCAACTAAACCACTCCTCACTTGCAAACATGTGCCGAAGACCCACCACTTTCTTCTTGAAGCTTTTTAAAGTCACATAGTTGGTGGTGAATTTATCAATCCAGGTTTGATTAGATCACCCTTACCTTAGTTTCTCATTATCTTCAGCACGTAGCCATGATTATAAATAAAATTATTGACCCTTCTCGCCCCCTCAACCACACCATTGATCGACTCCTCTTCTTGAAGTCCTTCAACTTGAAACCAATCAAGTGTGCTGCACATGGTGTCCAAAAGAGGTGGATCCTGTTGTTCTTTTTCTTCATTAACATTTCACCAGCTTTCTTGAAGTTAACACCGTTATCCATGATAATTTGGACAACGTTTTTTGGCCTACCTCGAGGACCACTTGCCTAAGAAGCTTGTAAAGGTAGTTAGCATCTCTGATTTTATCTGAGGCACCCACTGACTTTAAGAAGGCTGTCTTTCCATTACAGTTTACCATGAAATTGATGATGGACTGTCTAGTAGGACCAGTCCATCCATCAACCATCACATCAACACCATATGTTGCCCATCGTTCCTTCAATGAACCAATGTATTCCTCCACCTCCTTCGCCTTGGTAAATATTTATTTGTCACTTCCCAAGCTATTGGGCCTTTAACCCCTACACATGCCCTAGCAATTGCATTGATCATCCTCTAGTAGTATGGTGTGTTGGCTACATTGGCTGCAATGTTGTTGTAGAGTATGAATTTGCTGATTGCCAACCTAACAAACATATATAGGATACTTCTTTGATAGGTGTCTTAATGCTTGAAGAGGGTGGGGTCTTGGTCAAATGTGGCATCGTAATGTGCAATCTTCCTTTTCCTTTCAGTCCTTTCACTTCCCCTATTTTTGTGAAAACTATGTCTAGGTGGCATGGATGCCTCTAACCCTGAACCACCTGCTCCCCTTGTCTGTTCATACTGCCTTACATTCTCAAAATGTAAAGATTGTCTACTAGCTTCCATTGCAACCTTCATCTGTCTCCATTCGGACTGTGACTTAACACCCATAGTCCTTCTGCTCCCCTCATCGTTGTTTGACTCCTCATCATTGTCAACAAAGGGTCTCTGTGGCACTGTATCCTCAAATTCCCTTTGCTTTTGTGCCCGATCATCCTTTCTTTGTATCCCTCCTTTTAAAGTTGTTGCAATTGCTTGTTACACTTCATAAGGAACCTTGAGACACTTGGTAACATCTTGTAGCCACCAGCCAGTGTTGCTTTAATCTAGTTGAACAACCATAATTCAAGTTCTTAAGGCAATACTTGCTTTGGGACTTTTTCTTGTTGGCAGTCCTAGGCCCCACTGCAGTGCCACTCACACTAGTTGTCATTTAAGCTACAACACTCAAACATGAATGTTCCAAATAATCATTAGAATAATTTTTAGATAATTAAAAACACGTAAAAACAATTTATAAAACAACAAAACACACACTTTGTTCTAAGATAACATACATACAATGCTTAAACAGACATGTTTGTATTTAAAAAAGAACTGTATAACATAATCATCATTAAAAAATAAAGTGTATATATATTAATTTTTATAATTATTTAAATGTGAAATAAATAAAAAAACTACAAGAAGCATGATAATCAAAATATGACTGCATGAAGTTGTAGCCCTCTTAGTGTAGTCCAATATAAGTTAGAATCACAGTCATATCATAAGTATTTTGCTATATTCTTTTATTTTTATTTTTTTTGAAATTATATTTTTTAAGTGTGGAAAATTAAAAAAATAAATTGATAACAGAAAATTAAATTTGTTTCCATGAAAGTGTAGATTGAAGTTAGTAAATCAACATATGTTTACACTACACTCACACACTGATTGTGATCTGCTATTTAAAAATTTTAAATTTGGGGAAAAATCTTACCCTTGTTGAAGATCTAGTTGAAATGAGATTGAATGATGGTAATTTGATGTTGTACATGTGCTAAAGAAGGTTGCAACTTGAAATCCAGCTAAATCCCCAAAAAATTCTGGCAAAAATGGTGTTTTCTCGGGATCTCGGTGCGATCCAGAGAGAGAGAGAGAGAGAGAGAGAGAGAGAGACGAGAGATGGGTGAGAGAGAGGTGAGAGAAGCCCTCTCTCGATCGAGGTAAGTGAGTTTAAAGGCTTTGAACCATGTGGTTGGACAAAAAAAGACTAGCTTTCCCCATCTCACGAGATCTAAAAGCGAGATCTCGTGGCGAGATATGGAATCTCTCCAATCTCGCCTCCCATCTTGTCTCGTTAAGTGGGAAAACCGAGATATCTCGTGAGATCTCTCACCATGTTACCAACCTTTGATATCTTCCTTTGTCCATTGGTTGTCCCTCTTTCGCCTTAAGTTTAGCTCCAGCTTTGATAGAGGTATCAACTACTTTACACCCCAACATTCCCACTTCAGATAATAAATCTATAGCATACTTCCTTGGGATGTATATATATATATACCCTTCTTTGATCTAGCCACCTCAATTTCTAGGAAGTACTGTAATTTCCTTAGATCTTGAATCTCAAACTCCTTGGCAAGAAAGTCCTTCAACCTCAGTATTTCCTCACCGTCATTCCCTGTGATGATAATATCATCCACATAAACAATGAGAAGTGTGATTTTCGTACTTGACTTCTTGATAAACAATGTATGATTAGCTTTGCTTTGCTTGTACCCAATAGAGGTCACTGCCTTTTGGAGGTGTCCAAACCAACACCTAGGAGACTACTTCAACTCATAAATTGACCTCGTTAACTGACAAACTTTCCTTTTAGTATTGTCTTCAAAAGAAACCATATGGGATCTCTATATAGATTTCTTCCTCCAATTCCCCATGCAAGAAGGCATTCTTTATATCTAATTGATGCAAGTTCCAATATTTGTTCATAGTTATAAACAACAGAACTCTGACAATGTTTAGTTTTGCAAGAGGGGCAAAAGTCTCCTAATAATGAATCCCATAGGTCTAGGTAAACCCCTTTGCAACTAGTCTAGCCTTCAACCTATTGACCGATCCATCCATATTCTGTTTAACCATAAACACTCACTTACAACCTATGGGTTTTTTTCCTAGAGGAATTGTCACCTGCTCTTAGGTATCATTTTTCTCCATTGCTTGCATTTTTTTTGCCATAGCTGCTTTCTATCTCTTATCCACATATGCCTCCTGCCAACTTTTAGGAACAATAACAAATGATAGAGAGGATATAAAAGCTTGGTAAGAGTCAGACAAAAGAGTCATAAGAAACATATTTCGTTATGGGATGTTGAGTACAAGATCTAACTCTTTTTCTAATAGCACTAAGAAGATCAGAATGAGATATCTCAGGGGGAACAGTAGAATTTGATTTTGTAGCAAGAGACTGAAGTGGTAACGTCTGAACTTTCTCCACTTGCTTAGGTTGATGTAATTTTTCCTCTGATAATTCTGCACCTCCTTATTCTGGTCAATCTTGTTTTGAAAGACCTCAATAATGTGCCCAACAGGAGTGGTCTCCCCCTAGCCAGGTTCCTCACAAGGTTTAGAAAAAGGAGGGGGAGAATTGGAGTCCTTGAGTATACTGGCCGAACGCCCTGGTCAGGAAACTTTTCTTGAACTCCTAAGTTGTCTTGTGGTGGTGTGTGGGAGTCTCTATGTCTAGTAGGAAAGTCTAGAGTTAGAAAGAACACCTCTCCTTTAGGACTCTCTCCTGGAGAGGTGTATAGTTAAGTGTAAGACTCATTAAAAATTACATCCATGGACACAATGGTTTTCTTGAAAGGAGAATGCTAACATTTGTACTCCTTCTGAGTAGCTAAATACCCCAGAAATATGTAGCGTAGGCTGCGGGGTGCTAGCTTACTCTAGTGGGCTGTGATTTTGGCATAACACACGCATCCAAAAATAGAACCCAGTGGGTCAGTTTGTAGATACTAAAAATGTTTTAGGAGAATATATGGAAGACGGTATCTATAAAAAGGTTTGAGGATAATATATGGAAGAGGGTTCATTAAAAGGTAGTCAAACCTCTCTATTAATGCGAACACAAAGGGGTTGCTTATTGAAGCATCGACAGGATGGATTTTCAAAGTCCATTGGGATAATTTTAGGTCTCTAATTGTCTATGCACAGGGGCCACATTGCATTTCAAATATCTATTTTCCGTAATAAATTATGCACTTAGACATACCAAACTTATTTCTAATTATTAAATATATTATAAAGATGGTGACCGAATGCTTATAATTTGTAGACCATATTTTATTGTCCCAAATAATTTGTCAAAATAGGTAACAAATACAAATATAAATCACACCAATGAGACTTAGATATTTTATTTCTCATACTTGAGAATTATTTTTATCCAAAATATTCACTTGATGATGTGAAACTTCCAACAGGTTTCGTGTTTCAAAATACATGTTTTCTCATCACAATTCATCTTGTAGGATGTTTCATTTGTGGGCTTCATTTTGCCTAGTGGATAATTTGAGCATAAATTGAATGTATCATTTGAGCCAATGCAGGCCTTAAAGATAGCATGTCAGTGGCATAAGGCAGAGGGTGCTTTTCATTTGATGGATCAGACCTAATGCATCTTGTAGGGAAAAATGTTAGGTAGCTGCAGGATTTATAGTTGTGCACACCCATAAAAGAGTTAAGATTTGTAGGAGAAATCTCGAGTCCTTGCTGGCATCTAGCGAGATCTCTCTCTTATTCCATTTAGCGATACAAGACAATGTGCTTTGCACATGTGGTTGAGTTGTAACTTTGATGATTGGATTGTCATTAAACTTTGCAATTTGAATTTTGGACTTTGAACATGTTTAATCTATTCAACTTGTTTGCATTTTGAAAATTTAGTATCAATGTAGTTGTTTGACTCGTTTCCGACTTGGGGCTCAAAGTAAAACTCACGTATCTATTATTCTTTTATTCATAAGTCTGAGGTCACAAGTGTGTGAGAAAGGCTGAGATAGGCTAAATGGCAAGTTTCAACCTCAAATGACCCTTAATACTCCTTAAGTGGAGCCTTGAGTTTGGGAAAAAGGAAAAATTCCGCCTACTCGGCTGAGATCTTGAGTCAACTCTTTTTTTGAGTTGGTGAGATGGGTCTCGAGATCAAGATCTTGAACCATGTACCTGGATTGAAACCTAACACATGTTTGGTCAGATTGTGCTTAATTTTTCTGGACAGCCAGATCTCAAGTGCCATGCTCACATATATCAAGTTTCAAGCAAGTAGAGTTGGCAGTGTAGCAATGCAAAGCGTTGAAAATCCAGGAACACATGTGGGTAGGTAAATGATTGGATTTGAGGCTGAAATTTGTTATATGGCTAGTCCAGACCATTCTTTGGGTATCCAGTGCTGGAAATGCCCTCATACACCCGTAAATATATTCGATATGGGTGTATCCACTGTATTATCGTTTTCTTTGATGATTTAGTCCTCTGGATTCGTTTACCTTTCTATTCAATACTTGGTTTTATTATTATTCGCGGAAAGATCATCAGTCTATTTGGTTAACATCATCTATTGACTGTTGTATCAAGTCTTCTTCTGGGAAATATTCTTGTTGTGACCTCTTTGGGAATCGATTTTGCTTCTCTGGTTTGTTTGATTTGTAAATCAGTTAGGTATGTGTTGAAAATAAGATCAGATTTGCTTCATCTTGGCAATGGTATTAGGAACTGAATCAAGTTTAAAATCTCCTCCACAGAATCTGACCATCTGTGTTTCATGCAGTGGAGCTGTTGCAACTTGGGATCACTGATGGTGTGACTGGTGAGTTGTTTTTTATCTTCCTTTTAAATCTTGCTATTTGAAGTTCTGTTGATCTGCAATTATGACCTACCTAATTGGTGGCGATATTGAATCCCTTACCGGAAGGTTTTAAGTTCAAAATGCTGGCAGCTAAAGAGGAAGGTCAGGTTTCCGTCTAGGCTTTGAAATTCGGAACCAAAGTTGATTGATAGAGATGAACTTTGTTTCATTTTATATAACAGAAGCAAATTCAACAGAAACAGAGGCTGAAATAGGGTTGATGGGAGAAAATTGACCTTCTTAAGTTAGGGCTTGAATGAGGTCAAATTAGGGTTGAGTAGGCTGGTGCTTGAATTTATTTGGTGCTCAGAAGTTGAAGGGAAAACTCACTCACTAAACAGCAGTGATGAGATCTGAGAATACCTGCAGGGTATGTGATGTGATGAGAGTGCTCCATGGCCAGGAATGGGAGGAGAGATTACTCCACATCGGTTGGGTAGTGTACTGCAATTTGATTTATGACCTTGGAATTTTCTGTCCACCTTGAAGCTTGGGCTTTTGTGTTGGATGCCGTCAAATGGTATTAGAGCAGTTTGGTTGTGCACTATCCTGGTTAAGCCCTGTGTGCCCGAAGTTGGAAGTGTTGATGCACATGTGCAAGAATGAGAGCGGGGTTTAGTTCCGCATCGGTTGCGTAGTATACGGCTGTTTGGCTTATGTCCTTGGAAGAGCTTCTTCAGCCAGAAGCTCAGGACATTGGTAGTGTGGGTGTAGACTGCTTGGTTTTTAGGCATTGGAATAAGGGTCCAGTTGAGGGTTGTCACGGTTTATTGTGATGGTTAAGGATGAAATTTGAAGACAAACAGAGTTGGTCATATTGAACTATGGTCTGTTGCAGATTGCACGAATACAGCATCCTCAATGTAGAGAAATTGTTGGAAACTAATTTTTTTTTTTTTGGGGGGGGGGGGAGGGGTGGCAGCACGGCTCAAAGATAGTTGACCCTTGTAATGGGTAAACTGAATGGGAACTTGAAAACATAGCAGCACAATATAGTAGATACCCTCCTTATGATCTAGTGAATCCACCCAATTGGAGGAGATGCACTCCATAGAGGCCAGGGAAACCATACATCTTGGCGGCAAACATCAATCGCATTGTAACTGAACACATGCTACCAACAGTAGGGGTGGATCCCTATTTATGCTTTAGGTGGGATAGCCCATTTGCTTGGGTAACAATTATGGACTTTCCAAAAACTGAGAATGGTACAAAACGAAAACTAACTTAGAACCTTTTAGAAAATAAGCTGACGGCTTCATGGACTTGTTAACACTGGCTAATAAAGTCGATCACATTACAAGCCCAGAAAATAGAAACTCTAAACTGTAATGCTAAGCTGTGGCTCTTAAGCTCTTTGATATCTCTAGAACTGGTGCTACAGAAACATACCGTGATAGGCCCCAATTCACAGAATAAATCAGCCTTTTTAACCTCGTTCTCCTGTATGCTGCATCACTAATTAATAATCTTCTTTTGAACCCCCCCCCCCCCCAAAAAAAAAAAAAAAAGAAGAGACTTATTATATTTTTTGTAATTCTGTTCTGTGAGGTTCTTCTACCCCAACCAAGACTTTATTTTTTGTTGCAAATTGGACTCCTTGGCTTATTCTGGTCTTTCTGATGTCTTGTAAGCAGTATGCTTGACTATATTGGGAATGATTACATGCTTCTTAAAATTCTTCCGTTTTGCAGAGGTGGATTTGCAAAACACAGCCATCTGGATGGCTGGTGTGTATTTGATGATTCTAATGCAATTCCTCGAAAACAAAGTTGCTATGTCTCTGACACGGTCAGAATTTGTTGAAGCCCAAGAGGTACGAATGTGCTTGCAGATGCTGATAGCTTTGCACTTCTCTTGCATGTGGTTTATCATTTATCATTGTTAGAAAATAAACTTTAATCAACCAAAACAGTGCAATAACAAGAAGAACTTATGAGAAGAAGAAAAAAAAAGAAGAAGAAGAGAAGAAGAAAGAAGAAGAATTGATAGGAATCACATAAGCTTGCGATTCTAGCTATTTTACTCCTAGAATCGAAATATTATTTATAGATATCAATAGTCTAGATTACAACTTGAGAAGCAAACCATCTTGCCCTCTAAAAAAGAAAATAAAAAGTCAGCTTATGGACAGAATTTTCTAGTAAAACTAACTCCTAAAATCTGTCCAGAATAGAAAGTACTGAAAAAGGAAAGTTCTGAAATGTCGTTAAACAAGTACAGCCCTCCCGACTTATGCCCTTTACCATGTGTCCTCTTTGTCTTAAGATCTTGAAACACATAATAACTAGGAAAGGAAGTCATAATATTTGTAAGTGGGTGGTTAGTTTATGAACAACAAAAAGTTTAAAGGAAACTCATGTAAGTATAAAACAGATGACATGGATAAGGTGGGGGTGAGATTAATAGTTCCTATACCTTAACAATGGCATGGAACCATTAGCGAGGGTCACATTGGAAGAGAATGGGCGAAAAGATAAAAAGTTGCTGAGACACTAGTCATATGATCAGATGCCACTAAGTCAGTGATCTGGGGACGTGAGGTTGAAACACAAGTTGAAGTGGCAGTAATGGATGACTCTAGTGACACAATATTAGCACCTGAGGTGGCTTGCCATGAAGCTTCCAATAAAATCTTTTTATATCTCATGGTCGACAACAATGATGGCAAGTTTTGACTTTCCCAATAGTGTTAGTGGATCCCTAAGGTGTTAGGGTTTCTACTTGATCCTCCATTCCCACACACACGAGTACCTTCCAAACCTGACCCACCACTAGAGCCATAGTTTGGAGTAAAGGATGCCTATGAAGAATTGTTGGTTAAATAGGACTTGTGTGTTTTCTTTGGACACATGAACTACATGGAAAAATGTTTTAAACAATGAGGGTACCTTGTCTTCCCCTAAAATCTGTGCTATAACTGAGTCAAATTTCTTCCCAAGTCCTTCCAGAAAACCCATAATTGCAATTTGTTCCCTTTGATTTTGCATCTCAATAACATCTAATGAATTGGTTATAATAGAATTCAACTCTTCATACATTTGCTTATAGTCTGCAAAATATTGGGTTGAAGGTCTGCCCTTCCTATCGGCGCTATAGGATTCTTGTGAAACCTAATAGATATGGGAAAGGTTATTCTATCCTGAATAGAAGATATTTAAGTAATCCCATGAATCCTTAACTTTGTCAATATGTGTAACTAAGTCAACAATATATTCTCTCCATGGAATTCCACATCTCTCTTAAGATTTGGGCATCTATGGTCTTCCATGTACCATTCCCAGTGGACTTAGTGAGATGGTCTTGCTGCCCACAACCTTGATTATCTTCTTCTAATGACAGAAATTGATAGTCCCTTAAAGTTTTTGTTCAGAAATACGATGGGATGTGGATGACATTATTTTAGTAATGGTACTCTCAAGGTCAAACCCAGATTCCTCTATAGATATAAATAATGACCTAAATTTTCTTATGTCTAAACAAGAGACACTAATTATAAGCAAGTAGGCGGCTGCTAGCAATACTCCAAATTCAAGGCCCAAAATTGCTTCATTGAAAACATATCAAATCTAAAACATGGTGGCAACCATAGTATGAAATACTGCCGAAATTTCAGTGTTCCGGTAAGGAGCGAATCGAAATTGTGGTTGAAAATGATAAACTGCAAAAATTGCTGAAATATCGGCAATACAATATCGACCGTTGGGCGAAATATCGCTCCTGTGTTAATTTCAAGATTGCCAAGAAATCACCTATAAAAGGTAGAACTAGGTTGGCATTTTGCCACGTTTGGGCAAAATTTCAACCTTGACCGAGGCACGATAGTTGGTATTGAGATGATGGGATCATTGTGTACTTGCCTACACTTGTATAGTTGTACATTATATATACTTGACTACTTGTATAATGAATTTTAGCTATTCTTTTTTCTTGCAATTTAATGAAGATCTCTGTGTTCTCTTGCATCATTTGCATATTTACATTGGTTTAAATTGATATTCCAGACTTCCAATTTCTCTTGCATACAGCTGGGCATGTGCCAATCAAGAACACCACTTTAGGCTAGGTTTTAGGAAAAATCAATACTCGCAATGTGTTTATTGGTCTTGAATCAGGCTAGACTCAAAAAACCAAGCCAAAATGACCCCAAATACCCCTTGAAATTGAGGGTCGAAAATTTACCAAAACATTATGAAATTTTGGTAGTTTTGCCGGGTGGTGAAACAACATGTTTTGCCGAAATTTCACATTATGGTGGCAACAACTAGAATGTCTTAAGGAGTAATTATTCATCACAGATCTGAGGCTGAAAGCCTGAAACACAATGTGAAATACAAATAATTCCCAAAACAAGATGCTGGACTATCCTTTACCCAGATCAATCCCCACAGCAGTTCTTATCAACAGATACACTCTTCACAGCAGCAGTTCTTGAAGAGTAATCCCCACAGAAGTTGTTGACAGTAAAATTGTTCCACCAAAACAATGATCAGAGCCAGATTTTAACAGATTTCCAAGAGGCAAGAACAAAGTAGCGGCAAAGAATAAGGGCCAGGACTCAACAATACTTAAAATTACAGATCAAGTAGAACACAACCGAAACAATATCAGTCCAGCATCCAGCCAATAAGATCTGAAAAGAAGTGCTAGCTCAACCAAACTATACAATCCAAGTCTAAACCATCTACCACAGCAGAATTTTAGGGCCAGGCTTCAACAGGAAACCTTAAAAGTAATTGCGAGACATACCTGGACAGAATTGAGACTTCCAAAGAATTTTCATCCCAACACCAACGACTTGATGCTTTGAATTTGATGAAGAATCAGTCTGTCATGTCATCTCCTAAAACTAATACCCAAACAAAAACCTGCACGAAGTGCTGCCTCAAGTCAAAAGTAGCTGTGGAAGACTCCAAACCAAATATCAAAGTCTTCACCACACTGTTGCAAGAAGATAGGAAGATATAAGCCTCTGATTTCTTGCATAAGGATTTGCAGGAATCCATTAAAATGGCTCTGATGCCATATGAAATATGGTAAAATCAGAGAAACAAAGAGATTGAGAGTAAGAAGATGAAATAATCTAAGTGGGGAAAATGGAGAGAGAAGAGAGAGACGAAAGGGATTGAGAGGAGCCTGAATCAATATGAGGATCTCCATATGCTACATTTATAATAAGGCTTCACCTACTATCGATCTCAAGAAAGGAAAGAAGATTCCAATATGGACTCAAATATGGCGCTAAATCTTGAGCTGTATTTTTTGTTCCCAAAATGCCCTCCAACAAAACTGTTATCTGCCCTTCCTACTCTTATATACTGATGTGGTTTCTCTAGGCATGCTGCATTTCCCAGTCGCCAATTCAACTGCAATATTGAGGGTTGAGGTTCAGTAGATCACTTTTTGTTAAATTCTTCCAATATGATAAATGACTTTGTTTTTACTTGTTTAAATTTTTGTTGATTCAGCTTTGAAATTAATCAGACAACCAGAAATTTTGTAAAATCCCAACCTAACATTTGAGTCGCCAATCTGTTGCCTCATGCATGAGCACCATCTTTTGTATTATACATTCTTATGACTAATACAGGTAAAGGTGCTCTGCATATGTTGCAGGCATTGGTGGAGATGAAAAATTGGCTAGTTAGCTTTCCAACAATCTTACAGGGATGCGAGGGCATTTTTGAGATGCTTAGGGGACAGTATGCTCATTCCCTGGGTTGCTTTAGCGAAGCAGCTTTTCATTTCACTGAAGCACTAAAGGTATGTTGTCCTAGGTCTTCTTGTATTTTTGTTGCCTAAGCTATGAATTTTAGTTTTAATAGCTTGCATATGTTTTTTAGAATACAGGCACTGAATGTATGGTAGAGCCTAGATGATTAACTCAAATCAGTTCTTTTATTGTTTACTCTTTCTCTCTCTCTCTCTCTCTCTCTCTTTTTTTTCTTCTTTCAATTATTATTATTATTTTTATTTTTATTTTCAATGCCAAATTACCAATTCTATAATATTTCAGTAGCCAGAGACCCAGAGTTTGTTTTTGTAGGTACCACTAAGGCAACAGCTTCCCAAACCCTAAAAATTTCACCTAGATACCTTGACAAATATGGTTTCTGCAAATTCTCTATACCTGGCATGTTAGTTCTATTGGGGCTGAAGAAATTGGGTTTATCTTGGGGTGAAATAACGATGTGGGCCTTTTTTGAATCTGGATCAGTAGCACAATTGCAGTGCAATGGTCAATTGGGGGCAGTCCTGGAGAAAGAAATCAATAATTATTTTTGTGCATTCACCTGCTCTCCAATCCTTGGAATTTCAACTAGGATTGTAATTCTTGTATTTGCTCCATATTGAGAGTCCTCAGAATTAGGATTCTTCCCAATTGTGATCTTAGATATATGGTTTTGTAATGAGGGATATTTGTTTTCAGCTAACCGAGAGCAAATCCATGCAAGCTATGTTCAAAGTCTATGCAGGTGTCTCATATATCTGCATGGGTGATGCTGAATCCTCTTCACAGGTGAGATTCATAGGATTCTTGTGCTGTTTGTAACTTCCTTTTGATTTGTTTCCTAATCTCTACAGTTATTATGATGAATGTAATCTTGCTTTTTCAGGCGCTGGATTTAATTGGACCAGTTTACAACATAATGGATTCTTTCGTAGGAGTACGAGAGAAAACTGCTGTTCTTTTTGCTTATGGTCTTCTATTGATGAAGCAACATAACCTACAAGAGGCACGGTACGACTTGTCAATTCTTTGTTAATCCTTCCTCCCATTAGAACTGTGTGTCTGCGGTTCACTCTTTTAAAGAATTGCCTAAATTTCTTTGCAAGTGACTTGCTATATTTTACTGAGGTTGCTGTGAGAGTGCATAACTGTAACTAGATGATGTTGCTACTCTGAAATGTCCATTAGAATGAGACCTTTTGGATTGGCTGATGCAATCTGATCATTCAGATTATGGATCTCTAGGCAATTAAGCCATATCAAATTCTAAGATAAATGGTGCAACTGTGCTATTAAAGGAGAAATCAGTTCAATGGAAGGGGAGGGAAAAGAGATGAAACTGATCTTCTAGGGAGGATGGAGAGAGGGGAAGAGAAGAAAAGAGATTCAGGATACCAATCCCATATGACTGCTCTACAAGACCCAAAACTCTTGAAAAAGAAATTTAGAAAGTTTTTTCTTTACTCGTATTATCCTCAATTGCTTGGAGAGTGTAATCAGCCTAGGGACTGAGGAAATTCAGAAAGAAGAAGAAGTATAGAAGAGGATTGAAGGAGAAAAGGGAAAGAGCTTGTGCATACTGATTGTGTCGCTAACCAATCAAAAAATAAAATCCTATACTAATCTAGCAAGCAGAAAGTACGGGGTCGAACTATGGGGAACTAAAAGGCTAAGTTACTAAGATTGAATTCAAAAAAACTAATTTAAACTAAATCTACTAATTAATGCAAAAACTTAAACTATGAATATGTGAAGATATTTGGGATTTCGAATCCCCAATGCTTTTCCTTAACCGATATAACTCTACACTTCAAAGTAAAATAGGGATGGTCTTCCTAGGTATGCCCTATCTTCGCAAGACTATCGTCCTTCGCGGAAGCTTGGCACGCTTAGTTCGCTGAGCTATAAAACATCTTTGGCCAAACTCAAAGATAGAACAATCAAATTAATGAAATAAGCATGGTTCATCTACATCCCAAAGAAAAGGAACTAGCTACTCATTATCACAAAGTTCATAAGAAAAATAAAGATGAAACATAGGAGAGAGAGAGAGAGATGTGGTCTTCTTCTTCAGGAATGAGAGAGATGAGAGCCGCATTTGCCGTCTTCCCTTCTCTGTGGTTGGCTTCTCTTTTATGTCTCCCGCACACAATGAATCCCTTCTCTTTACCCGTCGATTTGACCTTTATTTTTTCGGATTTTGGAAAAACTCAAAACTGGAAAGTTGTAGATATTTTCAATATCGTTCCATAGCATCTTGAATCACTGCAATCCAAGATCGTACGAGAGAGATATGCCCAAAATACTGAAGGTAGGTCTGTTTACCCGATTTTCAGATTTATTACCAATTTTGTTCCTTAGACCTCCACCTGTTTCCAATTTGGCTAAGATCTCACTTTTCATGATTTCTTGGGCAGCAAGATTGAATGCCATGATTTAAAATCCACCAATATCTAATATATTTGCCAACTTTACTCCATATTATCTCTAATATCCAAAATCACCTTATTCCTGAAAAATACACAAAAATACTCAATTAGCTCTCTTTAATTAAATAAGTATGGGGAATTAAATCAAATAAATAATGGTAAATGCATGCTTATCACATACATCTTTTGGTTCTCCTCTCGTGCTTTGTTTATAATGTAAAATCAAGTCTTAGTTTAGGAAAGTTTCTTAAACTGTGATACAACGAAAAGGAAAATTATGTTTTGCATAGTCTCCCAAATTTACTAAAGGCTTCAGCCTGGAATAACAAGAACATATCAAGGAAGTTCATTGCACTTGAGCATATGTAGCAATAATAGATGCCGATAGACACCAAAAGTGATTTACCCAGTAGATAATCAACAACTTATGTGGACAATCTTCATGTCCAATGAACCATCCAACAACAAGAATAATAGGCGTTAGTAAACAATTACATCAAGGAAACTATCCAAATAATGCCAGTAGTAGGGAGGAATCTCCACACAAGAAGATAAGTTATGTAGCCAAAAGTCACATATAATCTCTTCATAAAAAAAGGCAAGTGTTAGGGAAAAGTATGGGTAGGTACGAGATAGTATAGGTTAGTGCGGACCAAGTAGATAGGTAAAATACTATATATGTTAATGCGGACCAAGTAGGTAGGTGAAAGGCAGCATGGATTACTGTAGACTGAGTAGGTAGACAAAACACAATATGGGTTATTGCAGACCAAGTAGGTAGACAAACGACAGTATGGGATGCTGCTAACCAAGTAGGTAGGTAGAAGACAATATAGGTTATTGCAGACCAAATAGGTAGATAAAAGACAATATGGGTTATTGCAAACCAAGTAGATAGACAAAAGGCAACCAAGTAGTTAGGTGGTGTTGTAGAATACCATCTTAGGAGGATAAGGATCTTTACCAATAATACTCTTCAACAAATTCTGAGTAGATATAGAAAGAGTCTCCAATCTCCCCCTCATGTGTAGCATTACACATGGACAAATAATAATGATCAATTACCAACATCTCAAAGTGAGAGCACAAAGAAATCCAAGAAGGAAAAGTAGCAGCCACAAAACAGTGTATTATTCACCAATAAAACTGATCAAGCAGCAGTAAATCGTCTCACAGGACAAAGTCTTTGTTTGAATTTCAGCACCTGCAATTAGCCTAGGGACTGAAAGTAAATTCAGAAAGAAGAAGAAGAAGAGAAGAAGAACAGCAGGTTGTGCTCTAAAAAAAGGAAACAGCTAGTAAATGAAAAGGACAGAATCAACTAATAGAGGATTCTGTCCAAAATAGAAAAATAGAAATAGAAAGTACTAAAATATAAACAAAAGAAAAATAGAAAGTATCCAAAAGGGATACTCTAGGTTGCAGCTTCAAAACTTGAGCACCAAGGCAGCTATAACCTGCGTAAATCTCAACACTCCCCCTCAAGCTGGAGTGTATACTAAAAAAACTCTAGTTTGGACAAATAAGAATAAACTTGAAAGGCATAACCAAGACTTGAACCATGTAGCAATAACAGATCCCGATAAACACTTGGAGAACTTCACCCAAGAGATAATCAACATCAACTTAAAAAAATTTTAATTCTTCATGTCAAAAGAACCATCAAATAGTCAAAACAATCAACAAACCTATTAGTATAGCAACATCAAAAGCACTATCCAAATAATGCCAATAGTGGGGAGGAATCTCCATACTAATAGATAAAAATTGTAGCTCCAGTGTCCACACATGGCCTATTGCATGAAGGCAAAGTAGTAGGCGAAGGTATCGGTAGGTAAAAGGACATTATGGGTTACTATGGACCAAGTAGGTAGGTAAAAGGCAATATAGGTTACTGCGGACCAAGTAGGTAAAGTAGTATGGGTTACTATGGACCAAGTAAGTAGGTAAAGGTAGTATAGGATACTACAGACCAAGTAGGTAGGTAGTATGGTTAGGTAAAAGGACAATATGGGTTAATGTGGACCAAGTAGGTAGGTAGTATGGGTAGGTAAAAGGACAATATGGGTTAATGTGGACCAAGTAGGTAGGTAAAAGGCAATATAGGCTACTGCTGACCAAGAAGGTAAGGCAGTATGAGTTACTTTGGACCAAGTAGGTAGGTAAATGTGGTATAGGTTACTACAGACCAAGTAGGTAGGTAAATGTAGTATAAGCTACTACAGACCAAGTTGGTAGGTAAATGTAGTATAAGTACTATAGACCAAGTAGCTAGTTAAGTATTGTTGTAGAATACCATCTTAAGAGAACAAAAATCTTATCAATAATATTCTTCAACGAATCCTGAGTAGATAGAGAAAGCGTTTCCATTTCCCTCTCACGTGGACAATTAATAACAACCAATATCCAATATAAGAAGATTCCAAGCAAGAATTTCCAATGTGCCCCTTTATGGTAGATATAATCTTCATTCTTCTAGCAAGTTTGAGTCCAATAAATACTTTCCTCATGGTATATTATAAGATGCATGCATGTGCCAAGCTTCAAAAGTTGGATTCACAAGCTGATGTAATAGGAGTCTGCCCAAAAAAATGGTTAACATATAAGCCCAATGGCAATTCTTTAATAAACCACATTTTTAAGGGCCTATTGGTAAATAAAAAAATGATGGATATGAAAGGAATATGGAATAAAGGAAGAGAATTTATGGTAGTTGAGTAAAGAGAAGCTGAAATTAGATAAAACAAGTAAGTAATTTGATAATATTCAACCTTCAATCAAGAAAGCAAACATTCTGCTGAAGGAAAGGAAAAACAAAGTAGAGGTTTTTGAAGGAAAATAGAAAAATAGAAGGTGACTTTCAACCTTAGTTACCAAAAACCAAGGAAGGAGGCGACAATACTTTGGTATTGAGGTTTGAGGCTTGTTATTGCAACAACCAACAATATCGTCTCAATATTTTGAGAATCAAGAAAATAAAATGATGCAACAAGTCATGAACCAGAAAATCCTAGAAAAACAATCTTTGCCTGAAGAAAAGAGGGCAATAAGATGTGGTAACCAAACCACCAGAAACTTCCCAGCTTGTGAATGAGCTTCCTTCCAGGTAATGCAATAATCCCTCAAAGTTTCAGCAGCATCAACATTGATTGCAGAATGAGGTAGCATATCCATCATGACCTAGACAGAAAAAAGAGGGGGGAAAAAAAGGAAGCAGATTGATTCAAAAAGCCAGAAGTTGTCATGCACAGATTGGTTAAACCACTGCTCTGATGCAAACATGGTCCTAAGGCCCTCTTCCTACTCTTAAAGATCTGCTGTGCAATCCAATTGATTGCAAATCTAGTTATGCCTAGCCTCACTAATCCCTCATCATCCTTAGTGCACAGGTGTGGTTATAGATGAAGATGCTAACTTGTCGGGCTTGCTTCACGGTCTTCTTCACAATCTTGACCTTCCCCATATCCTTTAGCATTAGGTTAATGTAGTGAGCAGCACATGGAGTCCAAAAGAGCCTATATCTATCTAGATAAGAATGTCCAAATTAGTAATGATTTACCAAACCATCAAGTCATCAACATAAAGTCATAAAGAGTATATGTTATATATATTTTAAAATTAAAATTAGTACTAGAAGTATAAGCATGTTTTGATACCTGGGGTTCTCCATCTTCGACCCAACTTTCTTGTAGTTGAAGCCATTATCCAACAATTTGGACCACATTCTCCACTCCAACCTCCTTCATGAGTACTTCAACACTTTGTAGATGTATTTTGCATCCTTCTTCTCACTGGATGCATCTATTGGCTTGGGAAACATTGTCCTCCTATCACAATTCAACATGAAATTGATGATGGATTGTCTAGTGGGACCAGTGCAACCATCAGCCATCATAGTCACTCATAATGAGCCCACATGGGCTTCAATCCATCAACGTACTCATTCAAGTCTTATTTATGCTTAGGCAAGTACACATTATATACCTTATGTGGGGTGGGCCCCTGTACACCACTCCCAATGGACCCAACCCTAGCTATCTCCTCAATCATATCCCTGTAGTAGGGCCCTTGGGTTGTATGTGCTGGAATACTATGGTACATAACTCTTTAGAGAAAGCCATCTCCACTTTTTCCTTCACACTCCCTCACAAGTGCTTCAACATCCTTTACTTTTGCTCTAGCCTCCTAAATAGGGCTGGATCATTGCGAAGAATCTCAAGATCTGAATCTGTAGCATATGTTGATGATGCTCGGCCCTATGTTGGGACTCGTGGGATAGGAATCTCCCCCTCACACTCTGACTCCTCCTCATTAGGACATGGGAGCTGCTTATGCCTCCCATCTGTTGGCTCTCTAGAAGACCCACAACCCATAGCCCTCATCTACCTCCTCATCTCATCAATCCTCTCCTACTCCCTACTCATCATCATCGACCTTCTCATTTGTGTGGAATCTAAGTCAGGCTCACATCCATACTCTCCTGGCTCCTCTAGATCAAAATCCCGCTCTTCTAACTTTGGAAGGTCATCTAGGCATGCATCCTCGAACTCCTCCCTCTGTATTCTCTTCTATTTCCTCTTTTGCTTTCCCCGAGCCAAGTATGAGGTCATTGCCTTCTTGATCTTTGCGGGCATCTTTTCGCATTCTGTTGCATCCCTACTTCTTGCAGCTAGATGCACCTTCAATCTAGTGGCCCCACCTCCTCCTATTGGTTTCTTGAAATAATTGCACTCACTCTTCTTCTTATCGGCTGTCAGTGGCCTCCCATGTTGCCAAACTATGTTTGACATCTTTTAAAGAGAGTGCCAGATACAAGAAATACACACTGAGTATCTTAAAAAGAATTACAATAAGCTCAAAAAATTACATACATGCTTCTATAAATAATCTCCTATTCTTAGATATATAACAAAAATTAATTAGTATTTTATAATATTTAAATAAATTGTAAAAATATTTTAATTTTTTTCGAACAATTAAAATTAATAATTAACAAAAAAAATCTGATTGAGCACCATCATAGCATAGATCAAGTGTTGGTGTCTCACATTCATCAATTTGAAGCTCATATATGTGTATACATGTGTATTTTAGGAATATACATATTGAGGCATAAACAGAACAGAAATAAAAAAATAGGGAACTCTGTTAACTCACTTTATATGATTCTCAAAAACTCAATAGTGAAGGAGCAAGAGTGGAGTTGGAATGTAAAGGAGTTGTTAAAATCAGTTCAAATGAGGGTAGAAACCAAAAGAAATCAGAGAAAATGATGGAAAAGGGTCGAAATTGCACTGGTGGAACTAATTTCATAGGTTCCACTCGAAAAGGTTAAGTTCTATAACAGGGAATGTGTTGTTTCAGTTAGTACTGAAATTTCGTCTCATATTGATTGAAATTTTGTCTCGTTTCTATCAAAATTTTGTACTTCAACACAAAAAAATGCAATTTCATCTCGATTTCCAAAAATGCAAGCATTTCAACAGTTTTTGTGGAAATTTATTTCATGGTTATGCCATATGTAACCCTTAAATGGCAGTTGCTTCTTGCCACCTCACGATGCCTTAGTCCACCTTACAATGCCTCATGTGCCGCATACTCTTTAGTATGTGACATGTATTTGGGTGGGTTTTCTTTTAAAAAGAATAATGGATTCTAGTGAGATTCCACTTACTAATTGTGGTTATTATGTACACAAACCAAAATGCATATATGGTACATAGGATCAAATAGAGTTTGGCTTTCTTTAGACTCTAAAGTCGTCAAACGAGTCTTAGACTCTTAAGGTTTTTCATGAGGAGCTTAGATCTCAAGTTCGCTAATCACAGTAGTGCTGGCACCAAGCTCCAGGGTGACATTCTTCCCAAGCAATGTCATGATCAGGTTTTTTTTTTTCCCCCTGTTTCTATTTGACATTGTTGTGGGCTTTTTTATTTTTATTTATTTATTTCTTTTTAAATTTTTTTGCCCAAGTATTTAATTAATCAAATGCATCAAAATGACATGGTTTCCTCTCTTTTTTTCCAAGCTCATCCTTCTCCGATGACGACTTCTTTTTTATCTTTGTCCCCCCTCCATTCTCTATTTCATTGGGTGCTAACTCGTTTCTTGTTCTTTTCTCTTTTCCTTTTAGTTAACAATGTGTCTTAAGAATTTGCTCCTTTTTGTTTCTTCTCTGCCAACTTCTTCTCCGACAATTTTTTTTCTCCTCCCTCTGTTTCACTCAATGTATTTTTGTTTATTTGTTTGTTTTGTTTTTCATCAACCAGCATTTGCTTCTATTATATACTTCTCTGGCAGAAAAGGCAATGTTGTTGACATCTTATTGAAGATATGCCATACATTTATCGTTGATCTCATTTTATTAATATCTTCGATTGATAGTTGGGGATACTTTATAAATTATTGTCATTTCTTTTTATTTTTTGAAATTACTTAGTACTTGTGACTTATCTAGAACCTAGTGAATTAATATCCTTTTATGTCTTTGGTATGACTTAAGGTGGCTTAATGGTAGTATTTTAACTGTATAAGATATGATATATTTATGATAAACAAGAGGAGTGTACAGGATATACACTTAAAATGTCACTTAAAGCACCTTATCTGCCTTGGTGCTGCCACATTGCCTAGGTGCTCCAACCAGCCTAAACCACCTTGCATGCATCACCGTCGTGACAACTATGATAGTAATTTGCTTCATGGTGTTTAGTGTAAGGGTATGATTGCCTTTCACATATACTATTAACAGAAGACTACCAGTCTCAGTCAGAGGGGTCTGTTAGTATTTCAGTAAATTGCAAAACAGTAATTTAACCAAAGCATGGGGGTGTAGTAATTCCCCCATAATAATTTTGTCCCCTAATTTCATATTAGTACAGAAACAGAGAAAATGATTCATACATGGGACACAGTACCATGTATAAACTTTGGGAGATGAAAGAAAATTAATGGTTTTCCTTATCTTGAAATATATAGGGAATAACAAATTCAGCATGTAGAATATCCATCACTGCAGTAGTCTCTTGCTGCTTCACTGATTTCAATTATCGCCCCCCCCCCAAACCAAACAACTTCACCATTACTTGCTGGCCTGCACTAGAGCAATCTTCCTCTACTTTTGGTCATTTCAGCTCTTCCTTTGGCTGTACTGTTGACACTACCTTCTTTTTCTGTTAATGCAATTCGTTAACCATTAAGCTCAAAATAAACATATGTAGCAGGTGAGAACGTTTTAGGATGCAGAAATTGTTACTACAATTAACTATAACTTTTTTAATGCAGATTCATGGCTGAACCTGCTTGACTAGTCTAAGCCATCCAGACTAAGAACCTGACATAAATTAGGATATGGGTTGGCAGGATACTTTAGGATTTTATTTAATTTAAATTTTGAATTCTTTGTAGTTTTTAATAATGGAGCTTTTGGTAGAATTAGATTCTAGGGGATAATTTACAATTTCAAGTTTCCCTGTTGCATTAGATTCCTAATTCTAGGAGTCTTGTATTTTTCTTTATGTATGCTTATAACCCCATTGTGGGTGTAGGCTTGATAATGGAATGAAATTCTATTTCTTTTGAGCATTGAGACATTTGAACGCTTCACGGTTGGTATAAAACAAGCTTTTGAAGTTAAGTTTGGATCAGAGTACAGTTGAGGAGAAGTAATTTGGGAGAATACTTGCATAACAACATGCTTGGGAAGTAAATATGCAAAGCAAAACTCTATCTAGCTATTAAATATTCTTATCTAACTCAATTATGCAAACCACTAGTTCTGTGTACGAAATTTATCCCAACTTTATGGGTTTGTAAATTAGCCCCATTAAAATGATACCAAAAAAATTTAGGACCCAACCTATAATCATAGTTTGGAATTTCGACCAAAATCTTGACAAAAGATGGTGCACCATTGTAACATGTTTCGGTGGGTTTTAGGTGGTTTGGGTCTGATTTTTTGTGTATAGTCTAATTTGAGGCCAATAAACACAATGACAATGTTATTCTTGACCAAAACCTAAGGCAAAGTGGTCTTCTTGATTTGCACGTGCCCAACTGTTTGCAAACAAAACTGGATCATGTATTTTTGCATATGTAAACATGAATATACAAAATAACATTAAAATTTTCATTAAAATGCAAGAACAATAATACAAGAAGACATAATGATGGTTGGAAACTCAGTACTCAGCGAGATCTAGGTTAATAAAAGCTGTTATGTCGGCATGGGTTGATACCACTATATGTCCATTAGACCCGAAGCTCACTTTGTGCCACATGCATCCCATGACATAGAAGTTGAGAATATCAAACATTATTGGATCAACTCCATATATGTGTGTTGGTTGGTTTGGTCTATTTGTGGGTTGGTCTAATTATAAGTTATAGTTCAGGTTTTATTATTTAGTTGTTTAGTGAGGGAAATCATGTAATTTTATATATTTCACATTATTATAAATAAGAGGCTCGGGGGTCACATTGATCATCCAAGGGATTCAATTATTTCCACAATGTGCCTTCATTATCATATTGAAGGTAACCATCCTAGGATATGGGTCACCATATTGTGAAGTCTGCGATGTACTGCTGACTATCTACCCTCTTACCTATCCTAAGGTTCATATGGTGCCAGCGGCGTCAAGTACAGGTATGCTGGTCGGTGTGCTAGGACAAGGATAGGATAGGAGAACATCTCTCAATGGAGACCCCATGCTGCTATACTGTGACTCGGACTGTGACTGTGAGTAGGAGGAGCCATAGTTGACACTAGAATAAAATGAAGTGGGCATCCCCATCTCAAACATCTGACCATATGGGTTAAAGTATGACGCACTCTACTTTGAGCCTTGCCAAGATAAACTCCCACAAATAGTCCTATTACTCATGTCACATGTAGAGCCTGATAAGCTATTAATGTCTGTATGTTGGTCCAGGTGGGTGGAACTAGCCACGGGCCCTCTCAAGCAGCCCTTAGTCTCAGTGGATGAGGAGGGCCTACTCTTGCGATGAGGTATGCCACCATAGTCCGTGTCTTGGGTGGCATGTGTATACTGTGTCTCCATAGTGAATCCAATGGGTTTCAATGACTCTGGCACTGGTATCACATAGTGCTTTCAAAATCCACCACCACCGTCATTGCCTCCAACATTGCTAGTCTTAGCTCCAGTAGTAGGTGTCTCCACCATCATCCCCAACATGAGTCCCACTTGACTAGGAGGTAGGATGACTCTGGCACTGGTATGACATATTGCTTTCGAAATCCACCACCATCAATGCCTCCAACACTGCTAATCTCAACTCCGTAGTAGGTGTCTCCACCATCATCCCCAACACGAGTCCTGCTTGACTAGTATGTTAGCCCTTGTAAGATCTTGTCCAACTGTAGAAGGCTGAGCCTCATCACCATCACCACCACCCAGGTCCATGGACCCATCTGCATCATCTACACTAGCTCCACCTAATGCCATGAAAGGTACACTTGCTGTCTCATGAGCATGTACCTGAGCCTCATCAACCATGGACTCATCTACATCATTGCCGGCCTCCTGAGGTATTACTGGGCAGCCTTCCTTCAGTTTGATCCAACAACAGCTCACTTTTGTCCCTCGCCCAATCCCCTATAAGGTCTTTATCATTAGACTCACTTGGAAGACATTAGCAAGATCGATGGTATCCCTCGTCCCATTGCCCTTTAAGCCTATTCGTATGTTATGGAGCTTGAACCATGTTGTAGTTCACATAGACCAAGTCATTAAGACATTCAGAACCCAATCTGTTATGCCTCTTTGAGTGAATCAAGGTGAAGGTGCTCCAGTTATTTTCACATCTGGATTCAAAGCAAGTCTCTGAGAGGACCTTGATTGCCACTCGTCTCAGGTTCTCTGCACTCTTGCCACGTAGGACCCACTACTCTGTTGCATAATAACAAGAAGATCAATTTATTACTTATTAGATAATTTAATCATTTGTAAATTGTTATAATTTTAGAAGTTATTGATCTAATCAAGATCATTGCGTGTCTGGGCTCGCACTGTGGCATCTGATCCAAGTGGCTCGAATCCATCCCTGAAAGTCTTGATATACAATTATTCAAAATAATGTTTAGGAGTTATTGACATTACTAACTTTAGATGGAAGTGGAACCCGTGAGTCCTATTTATTTCACCTCAGTGTTACTAATGGGATTGCAAGATGGTATCTTGTTCCAACTTGGCAACCACCTACTTCATTGCTTCCATCAATCTGTATCTAACCCAAGTCTTTTACGGTATTGGTGCTTGGGGTTTAGATAGTAAGCTGCACAATTTAAAATTCACAACTCTAAGTTATGAACTTAAGATGAAAATAACTGTTACTATCCTATTGCATAAATAACTATTACTTACTGGCTTTATGCAGTTAATGCATGAGATATGCCATCCATCGATCGCCGATGATCTTCAGGAATGTCTGTTTCCTCTTGGACTTATTACATATACATCATCCCTCATCACTTCAATGGCAGCATACAGATGGAGCATAGTGGGCCCCTTTAAAATAGATTGGTCCACCATTTGTAGGACCTTTATCACTAGGTCCATCGACTTCAGTAGATGCTCCAATTGTCTTCAAAAGTCATCTGATGCCTGTGCCTGCCAACCACCTTGAATGTTAGACCCTCTTCGCTGAAACCAATCCTCAGATGCAATCATCAATCTCAGCCCAGATTTCTTTCTCCCAATACTCCCAACAGCAACGTAATTTATCACAAATCTTGTGGTTCTGGGTCACACTGTCCACTGCATTCTTCCTGAACAGGTTTAGGGTGTAACTGTGAGTTAATAGATCGACCGACTGTTCAACATATATTTTTTTCATCGACATTGAACTACTATTGAACATGCATTTTACACAACCCGCCTCCCCCCCCCCAAAACCAAAAAAAAAGGAAGAAGAAGAAGGAAGAAAGAAAGAAAGAAGAAGTTTAGGGAATAAGGTTATGCCTTAATGTGAAGATATACCCAAATGTTGATGAAATCAAGCTGAATCCACCTCCTCTCCACGTTTGCTGGCAAGATTGAGGTGAAAACCTTATGATTTGAGCAAAGTATGAGTGGAAATGGTGAAGATTTGAAGAAATGAAGTGCTGAAAAATGGGGGTTGAAACTGCACTCTTAGTCTCAGTCTAACAAAATTTCGCATGGAATGTGTGAACTCTGGTTCAAAATGGTGTTTTAAGAGCTGAAATTTACAAAGGGTCCCCTCTGAAATACAATATTTTGATGAAACTGTGAATTCTGTTTCGGGCTTATACTTCATCTCTTATCGCCGAAATTTCGCGATATTTTATGAAATTTTGAACAATGCCCATAATTCAACTATCCGAAAAGTCAGTTTTAACCCCATTGTACATTTGGACTGCCAGCAATCACCGTATGAGGCCATATGGAGTTAATGTATAACACTTAGTCAAATATCAAGGTTCAATATTCATGTTAGCTGCATAGGCCCCTAGATATTACTTTCAATTACAGTTTCGTGCTTAAAATAAACATTTAATCTTGCGGTTAGAAGTCCAAAGGCTCATGCGACATGGTGTATCCTTTGGCTGGAACCTTATTACGGTTAGAAGATTAATTTGTCTCACAAACCATCTACTTTATGAGTGACTTGTTGAATTTTATGTGGCCATATAGCTGAAAATAGTGTCCAGTTTTGTGTTCTGCATCAGTTCCTGTCTTTTTTGTTTGGCACATGTTGTAGGTTAACATATTTCATTACCATCTCTGTAGTTGCTTTTCCTTTTCTGGGAAAGGCAAGCAAATGAACATTTTTTTGAGGAGGACATTCCTTCACGGTCTTCCTAGGAAATGAGAAAATACAAACACTACGAAAAAATCCCAAATGAATTACTCTGTTGTCGGATAGAATTCCAAAGATTTGATTACTCTTTGTTAGGAATTTTAATATGTTTTGATATAAACAATTCAAAAGGAAGAAGGATCTACAAAACTATTTTTCTGAAGAGGATCTTATTTCAATTAAAACATACAATGCAGCTTGCCAACATGAGCCAAGTACTAGTGTATGTGTCACATGGTAAGGCTCTTGCTCTGGATGTCTGAACTCTAGAATAGACTGTCCTCACACAATGATACTGTTGCATTGTGGATTTCTAAGCATTAGAAAAACTGCCACATGTTTGATTTATCAAAGATTTTATCATCTCAGTGAGTATGATCATTCTTACTCCACAGAACTATGAAATGCAGAATCCGGCTGGCTAGTGGTCTGAGGCTCACACATCAGCATTTGGGGAACATTCAACTTGTTTCACAGTATTTGACAATCCTTGGAAGTTTGGCATTAGCCCTGCATGACACTGGACAAGCCAGAGAGATTCTAAAGTCTTCTTTGACATTGGCAAAAACACTTTATGACATTCCTACTCAAGTATGGGTGCTTTCAGTTTTGACAGGTAGACATCTTCCCTTTTGGAAATTCTAATGTTTTTTGCCATGGTTTGGAAGGGTACTAGCAGTGGCCTAGGTTCTTATGACAGACGTCAGGTTGGTGAGTCCCTTGATTTCCACACCTTCCCCATCCCCTCTGCACCCCCCCCCCTCTTGCCTATGGGTGTCCAGTCTTGACTGGGTTCATGATGACTGAAAAAAAGTCCCTTGATTTCGAAACTAGAGTTTCAATGACCTGGAAATAAAGAAATCGAAATTTTAGCATACATTCCATCTTATGTTTTGAATAGTCAGAATCTATGAGTTCTACAATTTGGCACACAAAAGAAATTCAGTTTAACATATAGTAAGTTTCAATAACTGTTAGAAGAAAGTTTGGCAGTCTAATCTTGTAGGAACCTGGTTGGCTGAGTCTGTGATGTGAGGAAAGTTAGTCTATTGATCTGTAGAATTCCTTCAGTGTCTTGGAAATATCTGTTGCTTTGTTTTGGTTGACATTGATATTTGAAGCCTTGCTGCATAAATAGGGACAATACCTAAAATAATCTTATATATGACTAATTTTCAAAATGGGATGTATCTTGAACTTTGGACATGCTTCAATGACACAGTAAAAAAGGAAAATAGAGCATTTCAGGTCCCGATTTTAAATTTTGGTAAAAATATATTCAGGCTTCGGTCATTGAACCTAAACCTAATATTTTAGGATAAACATATGTTGTCCATTGTCCCATATAAATGTTTGAATTTCAGGTCATGAAACCTTGGTGCAGATTTGGTGTTCCAAAGGCTCATTCCAGTCCATTCTAAGTACCACTTTAAGATTAGTTATTAGGTGCATAATTATTGGTTTAGGTTCTTAACAAGTCACATTGTTATATGTTTATATTCGGTACTGTCTTCCTCTCATACACAAAAACATAGTGGATGAATGAACTAACTATGTGTGTTGTAGCTTTGTATCAAGAACTGGGTGAGAGGGGAAATGAAATGGCGAACTCTGAATACGAGAAGAAAAAGGTGGATGATCTACATAAGAGGCTGGCTGATGCTCAGTCATCCATACATCACATTGAACTGGTAAGTCACAAATTTTACCACTACCAATTTGTCTTACATTTTTACTCTTGGATATCGACTTTTATTCATGGAAGAAGTACATCGAGGTAGAATACATACAAATACCACAGAGTCGGCCCACCTTAAAAGGTTATTCCTCAATCTAATCCAATCCAATCCAACTACGTGGTTTAGCTAAAAGTTACAAACGTGGAATACCGAAAAAAAATTTTACTATAACAAACCAGAACCTCTACTGAGGTGCAGCTGAATGAAAAGAAGCTGAAGAAGAAGAAGAAGAAAAGAGATTGAAGAGAAGATGCAAGGGGGTAGAGACCAGCTCCAGTAACCTGCGTCTCTGCCCCTGATGCTTTATTTATGGAATGAAAATTACAGCCCTACTCACTTACTAATTTAGAGTACATTCCAAAAGTGAAAACTGACTTTCTAAGACCCTAAAGAAAGTTCCCAGAAAGGAAAGATAATATCAAACTAAATCTACTAGGAAATATGTAACTTTCTAATTTTTTGCAAAATGCTCAGAACTTTCCAATTCTGTAACAACTTTTCCTCCAAGCCAGCATGTTCTATTTTGAGACAGCTTGCACTCCAAGTTTCCAAAATCTTGTTTCTAGAACACCAACTCATCAAGACTTGCTCCCCAAGCTTCTACTTGGTTATCGCAACACTTACAACCCCTTAGTAACTGGGTTGGTTGATCTTCACAGCTGTATTTTATGAGCTCTTTGCCTTTGTGGGTCTTCTCAAGTTTATACATGCTCGACAAGATCACTTCTCTCCCGGCTTGTTGTGGCCTCCCCGCATTAGGTTCGCTTTTGATCCTGCCATTTTGAAGCTTGGACGCATGGGTAAACACTCCTATTGTGTTTTTTACAAATACTGATTAAGGGCAGGAATCAATGGCTAATTAGGAGCTATCTTGTGTGCGTTGACAACATTTAGGTGTTAAATTTTGAGTAGTCTAATGTTTTTCCTTTTTTAATAAAATTGTTATAATGGGGGTTAGGGGGTATTCTCAAGTAAAACCCCTTGCCGCACTGGGTTTACACCTAAGATTTAGATGCAAAATCTGATTTTGAGATTGTTTGACGGTAAACTCTTTGATGCCAAAATTTATCATGTCCCTGGCCTTTGCTCCAAGCTCATAGGCTGGTTAGTGTCTCCATTCTCTGATAAAAATTATCAAGGGAGTCAACCTGGGGCAAAACCATGAGGATCTTACTTCCTATACACCTTCTTTGGCATAAAACTTAATTTTGATCGTGACTGTCAGGTCTCTGAAGCTAATTATTTACCAAGTCCCAGGCCTTGACAGCAACCCTATAGGTTGGCCTTCAGTGGCCTTCCAAGCATGGTCGGAGTACTCAGTTTTGGTCGGCACCCCACAGTTTGTGGTGAATTTCTGATTATAGTTGTTGGTGATTGAATGAGTGAAAAATAATGTTTTATTTGTTTAAGACTTTGAATTATTTTGTGATTAAAAGAAATGGAAGAGCTTTAACTGCCATGCTACCCAATGTGGCATGGATGTTGTGGGCCCACCTGGCCCTAGCTTTTGGGGGGCGTGACATATTAACCTATATCCCACCTCATGTTGCAATCCCAAGAAAGGTAGAAACTACCTGGATATCAGCATGTTCTCAATCTATGCTTTGAAGCAAGGGTAGAATCATTGTCAAGTACTTCATGCTTTTGATTGCAACTCTCATATAGCAAGAGATCAGTCAGCCTAATCGCAAACCTTCTTATTGTCCTAGATGCCTTATCTTAGTTAGTTACAAGTATCTCCTATCCTGTAACTAGGTGATTGGACAGGACAGGATTCGAGCTTGCAGGCTTCAGGTCATGGGCCTGATGAGTTGACTAATTCCTCTACCCCTCTTCTTCCCCTTCTCTTTCTTGAATTATTCCCAGCTAGCAAGAAGACATGCATGCACTAATGTGCAACATCTTCTCAGGCCTTACTCGAGTGGGGGCTCTGGAGCAATTAAACTACTGCATGTGCTAACTCTCTAATTGATATGAGATTTTGGTTGATGAGTTGAGCATGGTTTTCCCTGTCTTCGATGGATTCTCGTAGTGAGACTACCTCGTTTATTAGATAAGCATCAATCCCACTTTCATAATCCCGTACTCACACCCGCTTTCTTCAAAAGGCTGGGGAAGAGCAGTCCAAGTTTGTGTAACAGCACTCAAAACTTCCTAGCTCTGGTTTAGGAGTCCTATTCCTTCATGTCTGCTTTATTTAGTTTCTTTCATTGTATTTTCTTTGGTAGGTTTATTTCATATTGACTAATGGGAATTCCTAATGTCTTTATGATTCTAGTTACGCATATTCTGTTTAAGATATTGTTATGCTAAAAGAGCCCCGTGATTTGATGAATGATAAAGTTGGCTCTTCTGCTAGTATTCTGTGGTGATTCAGATCCTCTATTGTGATGATTCAATAGATTCCTGCTGTGGTGATTTACTGGGCATGATTCGTGGTAATTCCAAGTCTTATCCTTGTCAGTTTCTCCTGCCTATTCTACTCTGGTCTTTGTTACTTTATGCTTCTGTTTGAGGATCTCCTGATTAATCAGTCTGCTAATGAATTTGTTGTCCAGGTCCATGTACCCTGTGTCTGCTTGATCATGGAATTATTATCTTGCTCATTTATGATTAATATCCTAAGTATATGATATTTGGGATTACCGAGTGCTTGTTTTGGCTTGTAGCATGTATCCAATAACAATGTACATTTTCAAACCAACATGAATAGCATTGTTGGGGGGGGGGGGGTGAAGTTGGGGGTGGGTAACATCCTAACATGGGAATTAACATCAAACAGGTAGCTTTCCAAATCAAGTCCAAAGGCCTGGAGTTGGACAGTCTTCTAAGATTCCACCATCCAAAGATGGGAGACTGAAGCCTCAAATACCAGTTTCCCAATACTGTCACAAATAGAATTTACCAACATGTCTAACAGTCCCCAACCATTCTTGAGCAAAGCAAGAGACATGTATCTATCCAAATAAAGCGGGCAAGGGGGTTGGTAAATTTTTTTTCTTCTTTTCTTTATTTTTTTTTATTTTTTTATTTTTTGGGTTGGGGGAGGGGGGGAAGGGATGTGACTATGGGGCAAAGGCATTGGTTATTTTGCTCTCATTCAATCAAGGCTACATTAAATATAGATTTAGTATGTGTATTCAAGTCTATAGCCTGCACTTGCTGAAACTGGCCAAAACAAAGAATAAAGCATGTTGCAGTCGGTGCTGCTGCAGCTGAAAAGAAGGGTTTTGGTTGGAGTTTACATGCACAGTTTCATTATGCTATTTCCAAGTTGAAAACCAGTTGACCTAGGTTAAATGAGTTGATTGCAACTCAATAGATGAATCAATTTGGGGATTATACCTCCAGTTACAAGATCAAGACTACTTAGGTTTACTTGGGCAGAAATTTACAGATTGCCAAATAATTATAACTCATAACAAGAATGTAGAATTACTGGTAGTGGAAATACTCAAAAAGGCACTGAGTGCATGCAGGTAAATCTTCCTCTAGACTTCTCTCACCTCTAGAGCAGGGTGTCTAATTTGGAGTGAATATTGAATCTGAATGCAGCTCATGAAGTGCTTATAGTGGGGGTTCTAAGGGCTTTGTTTGGCTTCTTGGCCCATAAATGGTCATGTTATTAAGTTACTTTAGCCAATTGGGTCCGGCAGTTGCATATACGAGTTGAAGCATTGCACAGACACCTGGTAGGACAGTATACATATTGGAGGTTACCATTGGGATGTGGATCCTGCAAGTTAACATTGTATTATTTTCTAAGTTTATTAAGGTTGCCATAGGATTTAATGACATGTAATTAGTAGAATCTATATTATGTTAAATAAGTAATTAGAGATTGACAGCCTTTGGGAATGCAGAACTTAGCTGCCTGTGCATCCAAAGAAAAGGCAGGAGGATATCAGTACCCTGTCAAACCAGTGCTTGGTATTATTGCAAGTCATGTTAGGCCAAATTCAAGGTGTTTTGGGGGTGTTCATTACAAGGCCAAATTCAAGATGGAGATTCTGATGAATCTTCCGGAATTCAAATTAATCGGTGAGCCTCATGGGGTAAACTTCATCTGGGCTTCATATTAATAGACGAGAAGTTCTCCCACCAGCATCAAATTTCAGTCAAACTTACCATGATTGTTGTTATGAGTAGTCCAAGAGTGCCCAATTATAATGAGTATTAGGCTTTACAGTATTAAAAAAGTTTTATGATTGCTCTCTTCTTCTTTGTCTTTTTTTCCTATGGTCTATTAGTAGTCTGAGTGGCCCATTATGACAAGTAGTTAAGCCTTTACAGCTAGGCTTTTTCTTTTAATTATTTTGTGGGGGATAAGTAATCAATATGGATTAGAAAAGGAGGAAATACAAGAACCCCAATAAAAAGGGCATTCCTTCCTAACTAGGATCCCAAACAGGAATAAAAACCTAATCACATTGGAGTAGACATGAACTTCAGCAGTCTTCTGGATCAGCTCCACGAGCTCTCCTGGAAAGACTGGTTGTGCCCGCACCACCTGGGCTTGCCCCAGCTGTACACCTGCCATGTAATCTGCTGGCCAGATTGTGCTCTCACACGAGCATAAATTCCTTGTCCTGAAGAAGAGCTTCCAGCTGCTGGATTTTTCTTTTAAAGCTTGTACTTTAGGTTGGGAATATTTCCTTCGATTATATCATTAGCCAATTTGGAGTCTGACCTGATGGAACCATCCAAAGTCCCTTCTCCTTGCAGATTTGCAGCCCTTTCTGAATAAGATGTATTTTTATGAGCCTCATGTTGATCAGGTGATACCAATCCATTATGTCTACTGGGGTGTGTTTCATAGTAGAGTGCAATTCTCTGCCCCAAAATCAATAAATAAAAATGTATCAATTTCTTAACTAGGTCCATTATTGGGTATGATGAAGCTTTTCAATATTATTCACCCCAAAAAAAACTTTTCTATAGACTGTATATTTCAGTTTTGGCATCAACCATTGATCTGCTAATACTGGCTCTTTTATATGTCTAATGCAGATTGACAAAGCAAGGGTTAGTGTTCAACAAAATCATGAGCTTGACACTAAGCATTCAACTAATGCGGGCTTATCAACGAGGTTCAATCTTGACATCCCAGAATCTGTGGGTCTATCAGCTCCATCACCTGCTCCTTCATCCTCTAAGCTTGTAGAAATGGATATAAGAAGGCATGGTAAGAGGAGAAAATAGAAAACACAAATAGGTGATACACTGATGGTGCTAGCATTGATGTAAATTCGTGGAAGGAAGTGGTATATTATGCTTGCTACAACATGATTTATTTTGTCTTTGTATAGGAATGTAAGATAATTATAGGGGAAAAGAAAAAAAAAAAAAGACTTTGATTGCCATTTATCATCTCTCCTTCCAAGTTTTACAGTTCTTGTAGTTGAGATTCTTTGGAATCTCCTGGTTTTGATCCTTCTCTATGAAAGATGGCGACCTTGCTGATTGTCAATGTGGAACTGGGGAGGAACGTAGTGGTGCTCTTGTTGACCAACATACCAATACACTCGGTTGAACCATTCAGTTTGTGCCTTAAAAATTTGTTCTCACTTCTCAGTAGCTGCGGTGGTCTCATGTAGAGCGGCATGTTCAAACAGGATTGGAAGTAGCCATCTCGTGTTGCTGGGAGGGATTGGTGGGGTTGAGTTTTAATTGAGGTACTTGTGACCTTTCCCAGACACCTTGTTAAAAATATATTGGGTAGGTCCCATAGTTAGATGGATGGATGGATGGGGTGCATTTCCTTGTAAACGTGCATAATGTATCTTAGAGAATGGACTAACCTCGCAGCTGGTTGTCTTAATGGAGGCAGGGGATGAGGTTACTGCAATCTCTCGTGGACCTGACTTATTAGGATATCGCTCTCTCTGGTTTGAAATGCCTTTGTCTCGATGTTCTTGACATTTTAGATACTAATTAATTACCTATATAAAAAATAAAAATAATCAATAGAGGTTGGTCCAAGTGGTAATCAGCTTGGTTACCTTAAGCAAGGTTCTGGTATCGAATCCTTGTGGATGCGAAAAATTCCTGTTAGGAGACTCACCCACTACAGGCAGGTGTGCGATGTGGTGCGATGTGGGTCGAACACCGGTTTATAATCCTATCCTTTTCTCAACGAGAACAAAAAAAACTCTTACTGTAAGCGTTTTATCAACCTCCTTTCATTCTCTGGTTTGGAACCCTAACACCTTTTGATCGTTTTTGGTACAAATAAATATTAGTGAAGGCTAACGGGATGCTTGGATGTTTTAGCTCTACCTCTGCCCGTTCTTCACTCCAAGTGGTTACGGGATGGCTGAGTCTTCATTCTTATAATTTTAGTCGATTGTGACTGCAATCAACATGTCCATGAATTGTCATCTGGCAAGTTATTTTCATTCCCGTTTTATAGCAGATGAAATCTACATTTTCTTCATGACTCAAACAATAAATTAAAAAATCTACATTTTCGCATCTTTATCAACCTCCTTTCATTCTCTGGTTTGGAACCCTAACACCTTTTGATCGTTTTTGGCACAAAGCAATATTAGTGAAGGCTAACGGGTATGCTTGGATGTTTTTAGTCTCTACCTCTAGCTCCGTTCTTCACTCCAAGTGGTTACGGGTGGCTGAGTCTTCATTCTTATAATTTTAGTCGATTGTGACTGCAATCATCATGTCCATGAATTGTCATCTGGCAAGTTATTTTCTCTTCCCGTTTTATAGCAGCATGAAATCTACATTTTCTTTTACCAAAAATAAATAAAAAAATCTACATTTTCGCATCTTCCCTTGTTCTGCATCTGCTAATGAATTATTTTTAATCAATCTTCACATTAGATTCCACACATGCAATCTGAAACTAAAAAGTAGTTGAAGTGGACCATTTTAATGGGAAATGTAATTAATCGATGCAATTGCATTCAGTTTTTGTTATTTTGACATGCACTACAGGGAGTCAGCAACACACATCTCGTTGTCTTGATAATCCTTGCATATGGAACAGTTGAAAAACAAGAACAATCAAATCTTTGACGAAACCGAGGAAGTAAATATAAAAGCTCCCTCCTGAGTAAGTAAATCGTGGTGCGCACAAGCTGGCCTGGATGAACTTCAATTCCAAAAAAAAAAAAAAACCAAAACAAAACAAAATCTTGAACAAAACCGAGCCTTTGAACCCCAAATCAGATCTCTTCTCCTCTCCTCCTCAATCCCCATTTTTTGTCCATACACAATAGGTTTGTCTTTCACAGGTATGCACTCAGTTTTGGGAATACTATTCACTTGCTGATTCTGCAACGATTTCCAAAATTTCCCAAGTAACTTAAACAATATAATCTCTCCTCATGTTTCTCCTCCTCTTCTTCTTCGTTTTATGGTGGGACATTTTAGGTTGCAAGTGATTTTCTCTTGATGTTCAATTTGTTTCTTTTATTGGATTTTAACTCTTGATGGGCTAGACTTTTCTTTTCTAATTTGTATATAAATAGCTTATTGGTCTCCGTTTATGTTCAATTGCTTGATTTTATCATTTTCTCATTTGGAATTATTGCTCATGTCTAATAGGTATTAGAGTTTCATTTCTTCTTCAATAAATTGTAAGTCTTGTTTTATTGGAGATAATGAGATTCTGCAAGTATTGCTATTATCTGACACATTTATTTGATGAACTGTACTAGGGGCGATATTGCTCTAACAGTTGGAAAATTGAGCTAGCATACTCATAATCCTAGTAAAGAGCACTGGCTTGGAATTGAACGATTACTTTAGTATCTTAAGGGTACTATGCATTATGGACTTCACTATAGTGGAAATCCCTCTATTTTGGATGGACACTGTGATGCTAATTGGATCTCAAATTCAAGAGAAACACTAGCTACAAGTGGATATGTGTTTATGCTAGGTGGAGGAGCAGTCTCATGGAAGTCAGTTAAGCAATCATGCGAAGCATTTTCTACAATGGAAGCATAATTCGTAGCTTTGGAAAAGGCTGCAAGTGAAGCTGAATGGCTTAGAAACATGATTGCAGATATACCTCTATGGCCCAAACCAATTCCACCTATATCCCTGCACTGTGACAATAAAGCAGCTATAGGAAGAGCCAAGAATCGAGTATATAATGGCAAAAGAAGACACATACGTCTTCGACATAATCTTGTAAGGCAATATATTGATGAAGGAACAATTGCAATTGATTACGTGAAATCAGAGGAGAATTTAGCTGATATGTTCACTAAAGCTATGCCTACAAGAGCTTTTAATGAAGCACTTATGGGAATGGGATCAAGACCTGTGACATAGGTCATGTGACGGACACCCAACCTATGTGAAGATATTAAATCCTAAATTAGGTTCAAAGGGTAAGCAACAAAGTCACTAGATGACCTGTTTGTACTACTATACCCATTCTGAATAATTATAGTAAAGTAGTACCACAATATTGTTGATAGGATGAGTAACTGACTCTTAATCAAGCGTAGCTCACGAAATGTGGGGGTGTGTCAGATGTGGTGCACACATAATGCTGACCTAAACAGATATAGAGGGTGAGGCCGCCTTCAGTTGAAAATATTCACACAGGTAAAGTTCCTTAAATATCTGTGAGACCAAGATTCGAGACAAGGCCGATAAAAATGTCTATTTTTCTTTATAAAGGGGTTGTTAAGAAGGTCGACCAATTGGATATGAATGGTGAAGTAGCCAGCTACACTGAAGAGGATAGGTTCAAGAAGTCAGACTTCACCGGTACTCTGTAGCGTGCTTTATCAAATCTAGTGTAGATTCAAGTCCGAAAGACATCTACAACGAAGTGTCCTACTGTGTCTAATGTGTTCACTATTGCTTGCGTCTTCAACCTTTGTATTTGAAGTTTTAACCATTGTGGGAGATTGTTGTTGTAAATATGTTTAAAGCTTATTAAAGTTATTTTATATAAATATTTGTTTAAATCGTGTCTTTTATCCATGGTTTTATTTAGTCCCACATCGGGTTGAGAGGATTTGATTATATGGTTTATATATAGTAAGGGCCCATGTATTATTAATTTGTGCGACACGAACCGAGCCTGAATCCTGTTGTGACTCAAATGGCATGTTTTGAATCTAAATTAATTAATGTCTTTTTTCTTTCCATATATATAATTCAAAACAAAATATAGGATGGATTAGTTGGTCAGATGAGAGGTTATTGACTAAGAAAATCATTAGATGTAAGTCTGAGAAGTTGTTAAAGCTTGACAGACAAAGAACTCCTTATCTAGACGCTTCAGGTGAATGATTGGAGAAATTTGGTACAAGGAATCTGAGCTAAGTTATGAGACTTCTTCTGCCCACATAATTTGATACAATTTTGCATGAAAGATGTTTTCAGTTTTGCTTGTATATATTCTCAAAAACATAATTTTTTTTTGCAGGTGATAGAAGAATACCATTCCCTTGGATCACGGCTTTCAACATCCAGTATTCATACCTTCTAGGCCATTGTGAAACTTAAAATCATCGGTAAACAAGAAAAACTCAAACATACAAAATAATAATGTATTCAAGAGAAGAATTTACAATTTCTCATTATTTAAGCCCAAACTAATTGTCTTATCATGTTTAAATTTTATTTCATCGTCATCATGTAATAAAGTTATTTTCTTTTCTTCTTTTTTGACTTTGCAAGGCTTTCATTTTGTCGTTTATTGGCAAAGTTGATAAAATTAGTATTTTAGCATTTTAACTTTTCTTTTCCTTTATATTGTAGGGAAAATAATGTTTTTCTTTTTGATATCCGATGTTCATCAGTCAGCTTGTGCACATCTCGATTATATTTTCAGGGAGAGCTTTGTCGTGTCTATAAGGAGAGTTGAACCCATAACATCTCTACTGAGAAGATCGATCTTACCACCCTACCTCAGGGGGTAATTGTCGTCATTGTTGTTATTATTTACATGTGTAAATTTATCAGTTTATTTAACACCATCGGATCTAATTTAGTACGCGTGGCACAATTGCAATAGCCGACGGCAGATTGCAGGCGCTTTGGCAAATGAAAATCAGATGAATGTCCAATACTACAAGCACTGTTGACAGTGGAATTGAATATAGGCTGGCATCTTTTGGATCGTTGGATCCACCACCCCTTCGCATTTTACTATTCAATCCGTTCTTTCCTATTACAAAGAGCTGGTACAGGAGAGGAGACCCTGAGGTGTACTTGGTCATCTAAGGAGCAGATGAACAGATGATGAGGAACTGAGGAAGAGGTTTTTCATTTTGGTCTCTCAAGTAATTAGTGCCACCTTATCCCAAAACAGAAATTAATGAGGTAAAGAACAACAGTATGTATAGACAAAGTAAAGTTCCCTTTCACATGTTTCGTTTTGACAACCTCAAACGAAGAAAAAAGACACAGAAAAAAGAGATTCCTTCGTCGACCGAACCAATTAAACTAGGCACTGCTAGCACTGCCGTGGCTTGAATCAGTACTGTATGGATGGTATTATTTTTTTATGTAACGATAACGATATACGGCACGTCGGCACAGATAGTACTATGGTAGCTTCCTCGAAGAATCACAAAGTTAAGGACTAGAGAGAAAGTGACGGATCCAACATTTATTAGGGAGAGAGAAGCTAGGCATTGCCGCGTGTCTCGATGATGAATTTAGCCAATTGCCTGCTATACAGGTGCCCTTTTATGGGGCCGCTGGGGAATCCATCTCATCATCCAGAAAAGCATCTTCCTTCCCAAGAATTCCAACTTCCGATTTCCGAATCGATCATTGTCGCCCTCATGCAATGCAAGGGTCATGCATTTCATGGGAATCGATGCAACCTGCAATAATTCATTATTTATCTCTCTCTATCTCTATCTATCTATATTTATTTTTATATTTTATTTAACTAATAAAAGAAAAAATATTAAGAAAAAAAAAAAAACACTCGAACGCACACCGACTGACTGACTGACTGGTATATTCGCTCTCTTTATCCAAACAACCCCATATTGTATTTCTAGGTTGTTCCTTTCAGATCTGCATTCAATCACGGATCTGAGACGGGTGGGATTGGTTGAGGTTGTGATTCTGCTGATAACAACCATTTCGATTTCGAAGAATGTCTGCATCATCAAGGGTACATTAGTCATTTATAAGGCTTCTCCAATTCTGCAATTCCTGAGACTTCCCAAAATCAAGGGCCCACACAACGAGATCGTTTCTCAGTCACAAGTGTGACAACTGACAAGCCAGCCAGACCCACAAATCGATGCAGTCAACCGGAAAACGATTTTGTTGGTTACATCCGATATTTCTCGACCCAAGAAGGGTATGTATTCATTTATTTATGAGGGAGGAATCAAGTCTCTTCTTGTTCTTATCAGTCGTAAAGGGCATTAATGGTACTTTGGCTTGACATTTGTTGCGTTTCTTGATTTCCTTCGGAGTCCGGACCCTTTTTTAAAGTTTGAAGGTTCGGTGGAAGCCAACAGCTTCGTGGAGGGAATTTCCCCGCTCGCTCATTGCAGCATTTAACGTTTCATTTGCCATCAGATCTACAGAGCCACAGAGGGGGCTGGCTAAACGGAAAACACAAACGGCGACCAGAAAACCGGAGAGGACCTGGTGTTTGACATTTTCTTATTTTCTTCGCCAGACGAGCCCCTCACCTCCTGAATGGTCGGAAACTGAAACTCCTGTGCTTCATCTGTTTTCGCATATTTTCCATTGTCTCTTTCAGTTTTTTCATGTGAAGTTTCGTTGCTTGTGCTTCAAATTAGGGTAGATTTTGATGGACCATACTTAGAATCTCTTCCGTGTCTTCTCCGTGTCTTTTAAGAATTTAATACAATCACTCGCTTATTTATTCACTCCGTTTCTTCTCTTTGAACTTTAACAAACTATTAGATTTGCTTTACATTTTTCATAATTGGCTTTCTCTCTCTACATGTTATCTAGATTTCTCTCATTGCGGGTCGACTGCAATCTGGTCTATTGAAGCTTTGAATTTCCGATTACAAACCGCAGAGTAGTTGGGACCGTGAGTATCTCCAACTTTTGAAACGTCGTACTAGTTATTACTGACTTCTATCTGGCTTTGAAGAATTGTTCTCAACTTATATTCTCCTATGCAAATTATTATTGATGGCTCGTGGTACCTTTAATATTCTTTATATTATATTTGTGAGAGAAGAGAATGATTCAATTTTAGGAGGAGGAAAAATCCTGCTTATTCGATTTAATTTCGATGGATGTCTTCAGATTTCGTCTACTCTGAAATTGGGTCGGAAGAAACCATGGAGAGCATTTTGTCGACCGTCCTGGAAGCAGGCCAGTCTGGAGGACAATCGGTGTTTACAACAATGAAGTTTGCAGTACTGCCCATTGCAAAGGTTTTCACTATGTGTTTTATGGGATTTCTTATGGCTTCAAAATATGTTAACATCCTACCTGCTAGCGGCCGAAAGCTTCTTAATGCGGTAAGCAGGATGAGCTCTTTCTTGTTCTGTTTCGTGTTTATTTTCTTGTCTTTCTTTTTTACTTTTTTTGGTGGGGGGCGGGGGATGACTGAAAGCAGAGCAAACTCAAAGTTGATATCTACTATGATCTAGTTTGTTAAAACAGCAGAGTGAATTTGTCGTTCACAAAAATGAATCAGTAGTGTGAAAAAAAACCTTCTGTACATAATAGATCAGAGGCTCTCCTCCAACAAAGAAGAATAAAAGAAAGTGGTAAATGGGATTGTGAATTCTTCGAGAATTATCGTCTGTATCTTGGGAAGGAAAGAGAGAACGGTGTGGAAGTTAGAAAAGAAAAGCTGCATCGTGTTTTTCCTTTTTTATACTGACATTTTCCATTTAATTTCATTTACGGAGAAATTTTTTTAAAGCTTCCAGAGTTTTCTCTTCTATAGTTTGAAAACATGAGATAGGGATCAAAACTCTTCAGTATTCATTGATTTCTCCAAACGGCCCTGGTGATTTTCTGGTAAATGGGATAAAAAAAACTCTTAGAGAATGTTTGTTGAGATTGTCTTACCATGAAGGAAAGAGAGAAGGGGGTTTGCATATGGGGAAAAAAAATAGCTGCATGTTTTTTCTTTTTTATACTTATATATTATATCTATGTTCCATTCAATTTCATTTACGGTGAAAAATTTTAAGGTTCTCAGAGTTTCTCTCATATAGAATGAAAATGTGAGAAAGGAATCAAACAATCTAGCCATCATTGATTTCTCCAATCAGTCCTGGTGATTATCAAGCGAAAGAAACAGAATAGGGGAGTAGATTAGCTTTCTCTTCTGTTGAGTTTAACCACCCAAACTGGTGAATTGAAGATAGGATTCATAGTATTTTTATGGAAATGCTTGTTTTAGTAACTTTTCTAGTACTTACATGAGCAGTAAGCAACTAAGAGAAAGGTGCAAAGCTGATAGTGGCTTCGGGTACTTGTAGCTTAAACATGACTAGGTAGTTGTTAGCACACAGTAAAACAGTGTTTAATTCACCCCCCCCCCCCCGCCCCCACAAAATTTTTTTTTTTTGAGGTCTGACAACGTCTGAATAGCCTCTTTTAGGTTTTTATTATAATGTTTACAATTAACAGCATCTTTTTAATGTACAATGCAGTTGGTCTTCTCACTTTTGCTTCCATGTTTGATATTCTCTCAACTTGGACGGGCCATCTCTTTACAGAAGATGCTGGAGTGGTAAGAGTCTGTCCTTTTCTACTCATATTTCTTTATATTAAAGTAAAGCTAGCCCATATTGTGACTGTAACTTTCTTGAACATTATTTTTGTGAAATTTATATTTTGTGTATAGTGTTAAAGCTTATTTTTATTGTGTATAATGCAAATTTTGCTCTTACCTTGATGGTGTTCTTGGGGACACATATTTGTATGGATACTGTTACGAAACCAGTTTCCTGCAATCAAACCGAAGGAAATATAAAAGGAAGGGAAGAGAAAAGAGAGAGCAGCCAATATCATGGACATGGAGGTTGGCTGCAGCTGGAATTAATTACCTAATTGCAGGTCCCTCCTCCATATTTATACATCTTTATTGATAAACATAGCATGAGAACAAAATTATCCCTAACACTGTTCACATTTACATTCACGACACTGTTCACTCGAACAGTGATGTGAATGGCGCCATCAGCCATAAGACCAAAAGTCCCCTTAAAACACTCCTAAACTTACACTGCCCTCTGGCTGGAGCATATACATCACGCATAGGAGCTTATCTGTGACAGCAAGGCTCTAGCCCTTCTAATAACACAAGTTGGAAAAGAAGATAACATACTCAAAACAAAGATTTTCTAATAAATGTTCAAATCATCATTGATAAGGGGGCTGAGTACAACCATGCATATTTGTAGAGCCCTAGTACTTGCTCTCCAGGTTATGTAGAAAAATTGAAACTACTAATTCTATAAATTCTATAACAGAAACTAAATTTGTTGAGAACTGCAACTGGTTCTCAAATCTCAGCTCTAAAAAAAGGAAACAACTTAATGGCAACTAGAACTCAATGAAAATAGAAACAAATAAAATCTTCAACTCTAAAAGAGTGTACTCCAATTCTTAAGCTAGGCCTTATGAAAATCTTTAAATAATATTCCCCCAAGGCCAAAAAAGGGTTTGTTATTGTTCATGTTACAGTTACAGTTCACATGCTCAATATTTCTGGCCCTTCTAGAACACCAGATAGGATGATTTGACCTGGTCCAATTTGTCCAATTGAAGGTGGTTCAGTCCTACCCAGGTTCTATGTCATCAATCTACTTTAATTGATGCAGATCTAACACCGATTTAGCCTATTGTCCTTTGGAATCAACCTAGGGTTGAAAGATCTGGGTATTGGTTTTTTCTTTATTATGTTTATGTGGTCATGGTCCTATTTTATGGACCCACAAATTTAGTATCCAGGCTAAGTACGAAAGGAGGTTAATTAATTAATTTAACTGATCCAATAATGTAAATCCTGTCCAACATATGTTATAAAGGCATAATTGTCTTTTCTGTATGCTCTTATTTTAGTTTAAAGTGTCCCAGTGTAATTGATTTAGTTTCCGATTTCGAGTTAAAGACCAACTTGGAGTGCAAATCAGCTTAAGACTCTAGCGTATTATGCATAAATAGACCCCTCCACTTTATGGTTAGAAGAGAGATTTGAATATTGAATAAAGAAGCACTTTGAGTAATTCCTTGTGTGTGTTTGTAAGTTCTGGTTTGTCAATTGGGAGTTGGAGATCCAAGGCTGCGAAGGGTTCTAAAGGTGAAAAGCTTAGGCACCTGCGATTGGTTGAAGATCAGAGTACAACTTTCATGCCCCATCTGAGTATTCCATTTCCATCCTCAATGCTCATTCGTTCTTTCTCCTTCGGTTCCCAACTCCAATTGAAGTCTGCTGCTTTCTGTAGGAGTAGGACAATCCGGATAGGGACTTGGTAACTCACAGTACCTCTTTTCTCTATTTCAGAGTTTTTTTTTACTTTCAAATTTTCCCTTCGTTCTTTTTTATTCTACAGCTGGCACTTAAAGTCAGATCTTTCTAATTGCTTTCAGGTATTAGCATCATACCTAAGGGATAGGGATGTTGGTGTAGCTCATTTGGTTAGCAAGAATTTTGAGGAAGGCTAGCACTTACTCATTCCAAGTTTACCCTCCCTTCCTTCAATTTTAATTCCTCATTGTGTTTCCATTTTCACCTCAATATTACAACTTTGCCTTTTGTTTTTGTAGAGATCCCTTTATACAAATAATAGAGTCAATACTGGCCTTTTTGTAGAGATCCCTTCCTTCGGTACGGTTCTTGTTTTAGGTACTCATACCGTCGGTATGTATCAAAACCGTACCAAATTGGTACAATGCCAAATTAAGGGATATAAATGTAATTTTACAATGAAAACACTTTACCTTTACCCTATCCATAATTCCCTATTTCAGTTTTTCGTTTCGTCCTTCACTCCTCTTCTTAGATTTATTTGCTTTGTCTCTATTAATATCAAATTATATCAATTGTTTGGTTGTAGTTTCATTAGAATCTTAATGAACTAATAACAAAAGTGGTATGGGTTTGTTCGTACCAAAAGTTTACCGCACTAGATACCGTGTTTAAACCGTTTTTCCGCACTGATTTAATACTGAAGCTGTTTTTGCAAATACCAAAATCGTACCATATTGTGTAAATTTGGTACGGTACGGTTCTGATTTTTGGTATTCAAAGTTGGTACCGTACGGAAACCGTACCGATTGACACCTTTAAATACCATGTTACAAATCTAAGTATCTGCAATTAGACCAACCAGCTAATATCATGGAGATTGGTTGTGGCTAGAGTTAACTAGGTATCTGCGGGCCCCTCCCTATATATATATACACATATATGTTTCATTAACAAACATAACAGGGGGACTAAAATGACCCTAGCACTATTTGTGTGAACAGTGATGTAAAGTGTTAGCTTGAAGATTTGGGTTATCTGGAGACCAAATTTTGGCTGACAGAATTAAATTTCTGACCTCTTTCTTTTTTTAGAAAGACAGAGTAGGCTATTGATGCAGACAAAAGATACTAGTTTATGAGCTCTACCGAAATTGCTAGTGAGTTGTTTCTTTGGCTTTTAACTTTGGTATCAAAAGGATTTAAACTAACTAGAACGTAGAGGGAATATCTAGTGTGTAATTTTTTCCTGTAATTAGATGGATGATAAGGTGGTGAAACTTGATGGGAAGGAGATTCCACAAAGCAAGTATTTTAGATATGTTGGCTCAATCATATCATAAATAAAAAAAGATGATATAGAGGATGGTGTATCCTAAAGAATTAAAATAGGGTGAATGAAGAGGAGAGGTGCATCCAAGGTCTCGTGTGATCAGTGTATTCCTGTAAAGCTCAACGGAGGCCTTTAAATGTCCTTGTACAGAGAAGTGATTTAATCCAGATTGAGGAATTAGAACTAGGGGAAGGCCTAAGATAACCTTATGTGAAGTGGTGAGAAAGGATATGCATAGCTTAGGCCTTATATCCAATAAGGCTCTAACAGAGCTGATTGGAAGGTAAAGATCCATGTAGCCGACTCCATTTAGTTGGGACAAGGCTTCTTCTTCTTCTTGTTTTTGTTGTACCCTGCCTGCTTTAACTTATCAAGTAAATGTACAAAAGCTTATCTTGTTGCTTAAGCAGACATACCTTTTTCATGCCAACTGTTGTAATCGGAATGATGTATTAGAAGTGTAATTATATGTGATTTTCTTACTGCTTCATTGATCTTTTCTTTATTTTCTGTTGATCACATCCTGGGTTACTTTGGTAATACCATGCCACAATAGATTGCCTAGGATTTATGCACATAAGTTGGTGGCTATACTTGCAGTTCTTAAGCATAGTTGAGTGCCCAGCACATTCTGGCAGTGTTTTGTACTGGAGGACAGTGCTGTTATTTGATTTATTTTTCCTTCTGTTTTTTTTTTTTTTTTTTTTTTGGGGGGGGGGGGGGGGGTGGGCGAGAAGAGAGGTGGTTGTTGTGGGGGTACAGGAGGTGTCTTTGCATTTCCATTCTTCTTCTAGAAGGCTGTACCCAGTGCATGAGGCTCTCACGTTTAGCAGGGTCAGTCAACTTTGTATGCAGCCATCCCCCTGTTTCCAGCATGTGAACCAGTAACAAAGCGGTCAAGTGCAATAAGCCAAGCATGGCCTTCTTTGCCATTCTTTTAGTAGTTTCTAGTAATTTATTTATTTTAGTCTCCAGTTTTGGCAAATACTATCTTTCAGTTCATTATTACTGTGTGTTGAATAATGTGACACACATGATTATATTTTTCTATTGCAGGTGGTTTATCCCTGTCAATGTAGTTTTAGCTACCATATCAGGTTCACTAATTGGTTTAGTAGTTGCATCAATCATCCGGCCACCATACCCTTATTTCAAGTTTACTATTATACACATTGGAATTGGTAAGTCTATTGTGGAAATGCAAGTGTTGTCAATTTGAATTATGCCCTGAAGTTTTGTTGTTCAACATTTCAAGTATTTAGAAATTTTCTCTGTCCCCAGTGCTTTTCTTATGATTCAAAGTTCTTGTAATCTTGAAAGTTTTGACTGAAAGATCTTACCATTAATTTTCTTTATCTTCTTATTGGTTTAGCTCTATATTCAAGTTTGGCTTTTATCCATCTTAGGGATTAGGGATCTGTTGAGGTTATTAAAGATAAAACTTATATAATGAGTGGTTAAGTTTCGGGCTGAAAAAGATGAAGTGGTTTAGGATACGGATTAGCAAAACATTAGATTGGAATGAGGTGATCAAAATAGGATGATAAATAAGGATTTCACTGTATGTAAACGTGGGGCATGGGGATTACGGTGGCAGCAGCATGTAAACGTATTTAAATCTATTGACATAAGAAGGTGATTTGAATAACTAATTCTTTTTTTGACACATCTTACTGCACTATTTTCTTTACAGCCTCATGAAATTTATTTATTTATTTATTTTTTAGTTTTGCTTTTTATGAGTTGCTTCTTTATTTAGTAGAAGTTGTGAGTTGTGGTGCATTCTCATATCAGGAAGGAGATCTCATATCTTAAGTTGCATTTGTTTTCTACATGAGATACCTCATAGACTTTACTAAGTCACAAAACAAAGTTCTGGTGTGGCCTAATTTCCTGTAGAACAGTGTGTGCTGCTTTAGTCTCCACCTTATGATAATTTGTAGTTAACCATGTATATGTAATCAAGATATTGTTATTGATAACTCCAACTTAAATTCAGGGAACATTGGAAATGTGCCGCTTGTCCTGATTGCTGCTTTATGTAGAGATAAATCAAACCCATTTGGAGACTCAACCAAATGTACCCAAGATGGGAATGCCTATATTTCTTTTGGCCAATGGGTAGGTCTTAAATCATTCTCATACACTCCTTTAGTTCATTACTTACATTTGGTTTCACTTTTTTGTATTGCTTTAATTATTAAATGATTTATCATACATAAATCTCTGTTATTCCTCACCTATCAGTTTAGGTTATACCCTTTATGGTGATACTTTTGAGGAACATGCTTCTGAGGTTAATAGTTTGGATGGTGTTCATTTAAGAAGCAATTTGTCCCCCCCCCCCAATATTATCTGCTGCTCCTTTTCTTTTCTCTTGCCACAGATTACTCAATACTGGAGCTACAAGCGGAGAAAATCAGAAAAAAATTCAATTATCTCAAAAGAATGTGTTGGGAGCCTGTTGGGTTTCATTTGTGGCTGGAATGAACTTCCTAATGCGCTGTTACATGACAACAAAAACTAAGAGATAAAGGTTTAGATCCAAAAACTCAAGGGAACTAAGTTGAAGAAAATAGGGAGAGAGTAGATACCCCATTTCTGATGGTAGAGTTATAGCTGATCTATGTTCTAGAACTCCCTTTTCTCTTCTTAGATTAGAATTGCATGAAGCTTGCTCCTAACTCTTTGAATGCGAGAATGATAAAAATAGTTTGGGTTTCCAATGGACAAAAAGCTCAGGTCTCCTCAAGTCTGGTGATATTTCATAGACTTTGTAGAACTTTCTATTGCTCTTCCATATTGAGTTGAATTTCTATGTTGCCTAACTGGATGACTTTGTGAACCCAAAAAGATATGATATGAGTGCTGAAGCTAATGCAGCCTTATTGGTACTCCAAAGTCCAAGCAACAATACCTCATCTGAATGTCTTTGGTTAAATCAGCTATTATAAGTGCAAAAATATATGAGCTTAAAGCTGATCCCTTATACAACTCCAAAAAGGGCATAGCCATGCACAAGACTCCTACTACAGTGGGGTCAAAGGAGAGGGTCTTAATCATATGTGATACGGCACTGCATAGGTGTCAATGTACGGGGCCCAAGCAGATATGTATAAACGATGGTTGCTTTAGTGGTATTGACTGAGGTTTGATCCTTTTTAATCCAAATAACATTTAAGCAAATGTTTTTGCATTTGTTATTTGATTTACACAAGATATTACTATGCACTGGAAAACATTCTGCTATTTGGATCCCAAAAAGTAGGTAAAAGATCATCCACAAGGATGGGCAATCCCCAATTCAAGAGGAAAAAGCTATAAAAGTTCATCGGCAAACTTTGATAAAAGCCAAAGGATGGTAAAATTCATTTGGTTTGATAATGCAAAAGTGTTAACATTTTTGAGTGATTTTCACAGCATTTGCATACACCAAATAAAGGTTGACCAGAACATAAATCCTTCAATATGGATCAGTCAAAGCAATCTTGGATTTGTTGGAAATTTGATTTTGTGGTCTTCTAGAATCTAGGTACCAAAATAGGTCTTGTAAAATAAAGTCATTTGACTAGTCAACATTCTTTAAAAAGCAAAACATTTCTCTAGATCAACAGCAGTTTAGTTATAGATGATAATCATTTGTCTAAGAACATAATAAACCAACTGTGAGGTTATGTATACAGGGGCAGCGACCAATTCCAAGATCAATATAAGCTAAATGAATTTTATATTGTTCCAAACTTCCAATAACTTGGTTTTGCATCATTGCTTTTTCCTAGTTCTGTTGTTTTTTTGTTGACCTAATGTGGCTTAATATTGAGTTTTGATGATTTTGGTCTGATTTTTATTTTTGACGACTTGATGTAACTTAATGTTGTTTTTTTATTGATTTCATGTAGTTTAATGTTGATTTTTGATGACTTGACTTGGAAATGATGTCTTTTTAGGTTGGTGCTATTGTCTTATACACATATGTATTCAATATGCTTGCACCTCCACCTGAAGGTACTTTTGACATTGAGGACAGAAATCTCCCTATCAAGGGACCTCCAAAGAATGGCACACCTGAGCAAATTCCCTTGCTGGCACGGGAGCCTGAGTCAACAGATTCAAGTGGCTTGAATAAAGGAACGGTATGGAACAACATTTTGATTCATTATCTTCCATCATCTCATATTTTTTGAAGTGTGCATGGTAGAATATCCCTCAAAATCTTCGAAACAAGACAATGTGCTTGGCATAGAATCTCAAGTCTCAACTCTCAAGCTATAATTTTTGATGATTGGATTATCATTTGAACTTTGTAATATGAACTACGAGCATGTGTAATGTATTCTTAGAATAGTTGAAGTGAGTCTATGATGTAATCAGGCCCAGCCCTGCCAAGAACCACCAGTAAAGGCCTAGCGAAGCCCACAAATTGAGCCCATGCAGCAGCAACAGCTGGCCGAAGGCCCTCGGGGTATTTTGATAATTTTCCATTTGCCTCGTAGGGGTTTATCTTCTTTCCTTGTTTAGTTGAGTCAAAGTCTAATTATGTGAGAGTCCTAGTCTTGCGGAAACCCTAGTTGGAATCTAATTACAAAATTCCTTCTAGATAAGGCTTATTTTATGAAGTTAAATTTTGTTGTCTAGATTAGGTGGCAAGTAATTAGAGTTTTGTTAGTATTCTTTTTTGGGGATAAAGTCTTGTTAGCCATTTGAATGTGTTAATATAACTTATTATTTTGGCCTTAAACCAACTGAAATGACCCAGTGAATCTTGGCAGATAAATACTAATTTTAGCGGGATCTCACAAATTTTTTATATTTCCAGTCATCACAATAGGATTGAAACACCGAAACAAGTCAAAATTTTAAACCTTAGAGAGAAAAGATAAAAGAGTGTGCACGTGCGCGTGTAGACCCCCCCCCGGGGTGTTCTCTCTCCCTTTTCTTTCATACACTTCTCTTTTGGTTGGTAGAACTGTGTAAGGGCTGATACCCCTCAGGTAGAAATTTCTGAATCCATGACGAGGTAGCCCCTGGCTGGCTGACTTCCTTTTATTCTGATAATGATTTTCATTAACTACTAAAACGACTGAAAAAGACAAAGCGTCTACATCCCTTCCCCCATCACTGAAAATCTGTCAACAACCACCATTATCTACCCCCATCCTTCTACTTGGGTAGGGCAGTGATGAAGTCCGTGGAGCCACTCTCCCATAGTCTCTCTGGTATGGGGAGTGGCTCTAATAATCCTCTTGGTTGTTGTTGCACTGAACAATAGTCAGCTACAGCCAGCCATCCCTGTGACTGCACCATAGGTTTAGTGGACTAGGATCACTTGCAGATCAAGGCATCCCGTGCTTTCGATCATCATTTCCGCAATTTGAAACACTTGATTTAATTATGGGCTCTTGCTTATCTTTTATGTGAAGATGCAATTCGACTAATAAACCAGATACCTGATTGAAATTACGTTCTCTTGCTCATCTTTTATGTTATGATGCAATTAGACCAATAAAGCAGATGTCTGAATGAGGTTATGGTCTCTTTGCTTGTCTTTTGTTTTGTAATGCAATTCAACTAATGAGTAATGAGTAATGAGGTGTAGTCATTGAACTTGTATTCCTTCCAGTATTTCACAATTCCATGAGATAGCACATGGATATCCTCTCTCTTTTCTCCCTTTTTTTTTTCTTTTTTTTTTTTTGGGGTGGGAGTGGGGGGAGAGGGTGAGAATGAAAATCTCTATTTCAAATAATGGCCTATAAGTTTATACTTTGCGCATATGCTTATCTGGACACATGATTGGTCAACTTTTGGATGATTTGAACTATGGATTTGCCATATTTCTTTTTAAACTTGTGACCACTTAACAGTTAACACTACAGTGAAATCTATTGATTGACATGCTGTGCTTTTTTATGCAGATTAAAAAGTTCTTGTGTTTCCTATATGAAAAGTTGAAGCTCAAACAAATTCTTCAGCCACCTATCATTGCTTCTGTAAGTTTAAAGTTTTAATTTGACAATATGACCAATTTTTTAGGGAATAGATCTTTTTTTTTTTTTTTGGGTATATTTGAGAATGGTGGTTTCTTGTTGCTGCTCCTGCTCCTGTGGTTGTAATTTTTTGTTTCAGCTGTGAATGGTATGACAGTAATCTGCATTGGCATTTTCATGCAAATAGAGTTATTTCACCACATGACGGTAGTCTCCATCAATTTTACTCTGTTACTCTAACAAAATTTGAGGCATGGAGACGACCCTTCCACTCAATCCACTCTCTAGAAGCTTATTGTGGATTGGGTGTGACTCTCGAACCAGCTCTAATATCATCCCCTAGTTTCCTTCCTAGTTTTCCTCACGTCTATTTTAACGCCTCTACATGTGGCTTCTCAATATGAAACCTCCTAACTGCCTAATACACTGGCTATACATTCGATTGTATGGCTTTCCTATAGAATTTTATTTAATCTGTGAAGCAATATTTCGATCATGCACTTCTTCACTTCATTTGTATCACTTCAATCCTCTATGTAACTTCGTCTTCTATGTTGTCTTTCTTTCAATTCATGATTAATGTCAGATATCTAAAGGATGCACCTTGTTGTTTCTCTTTTTCCTCAACCCACCCCATGTTTTTGTGTCCTTTATAGTGTGACTAAATTAAACATCTTAAATTTTATCTTCACTCAACTGATTTTAAAGTCTCTTAGTTCCAAGGTTGACATCCATAGCTTTGGTTTAGTGTCAACATTTGCTTGTCTCATCCACCAAAATGGTATCATCAGCAAAGAACACGCATCATGGAATCTCGTCTTGAAAGCTCTTGGTTGCAGTTAGAGAAGTACCCCATTTCATATACCATAAAAAGGGATCAATTAGGAGGTTATAGATCCCTTTTACTCCCAAGGCAAGGTTTCAAAATTTACCTGGCCAACATCAAGGAACCGTTTGTACGTTGTTGCATAACCTGACCAATAGACGCCACAGAAGTCTTCGCGACCTCATACATCACATAAATTACATCCACATATTGTTTGATACCCCTTTCCACTAGAACATGGTGGAGCAAATCTTTAGGCACTCAACCATAGGCTTTATGTAGGTCAATAAAGACCATATGTAGATCCTGCTATCTTTATACCTTTCCATGAGCCTATTCAATAAGTAAATAGCTTTTGCCATGAATCTACCTAACATAAAGCCAAATTAGTTCACCAATATACTCTCAAAAGTGTCTGACTAATACTTCTTTCTCTTATCAGACTGGCTTCTCTTTTATCATACAGGCTTCAATAACATTCTCCCTGTCACCAACTCATTACACGGAACAATGACCATTGGTATTATTTGTCTCTGTCTGTGTTGGAAATTGGAATACCATTTCTCTTCTGCATGTTCAGGGGTTTTGAGAAATCCAAACATCACAGATAGATATAGATGAAAGAAGTTATGTCAGGTGTCCATTCATGAGGAGGGGCTGGGGGAAGCTTTAGAAAAACTGCTTAGTCTCATGTAGCCAATAAATCCATAATATGGGGCTTATAGGATGGCCCAGTTATCTAAAAACTCGGAATTACTTTGCCTATGACCCGTAACCCATTGGGAGCTTAAATTTGGGCCCCATTTATTGAACCACGGGGTCAACTTGACTTAAAAAATGAACCATTCCAAATCCCTCCCCACAAACACATAAAAAACAAAAAGCAGAAAAAAAATATAAAAAAGGGATAATTACTGTTGCCCCCTGTATTATGGCTTTTTTACTAAAAAGAACCCTACTCTTTATGAAATTACTGTTGCCCCCCTCAGTTCTAATAGTGTTAAGTGAGCATTAAGGTTGAATGTTTAATGTCTATTTTGCCCTTTTATAATTAAGAATACCAAAGAAAATGTTATCTTCATTTAGAAAAAACTCATATGAAATAATTTTACATGTGTATTTTAATTATTTTAAATTAAAAGAAATAAAAAAATAAACACCCTATTGGTAGTGGGACTTTCTAAAATTGTTAATGTCAAATTAGACAATAAATAAATAAATAACAATCTATTGGAAGTAGAAACTTCTTAAATTGATAACATTAAATTAGAAAGTTAAAAAAAAAATTAGGAATTACTAATTTCTTATTACCAAATTGAAAAGTACATATATAAATTTGAAAATGAGTTTCCCTTGATTTTCTCTCTTTCTTTTGACTAGAAAAGAAGATTGTTTAATTAGGTTGAAGTTTTCCCTAATTACTGAGGATAGTAATGTCATTTGATAAAGTATAAATAAGTAAGATAATACTATAGGGTTAATTTGGGATTTTAAAATAAATAAAATATGCCATGTCATCATTTAACTAACGAAGTTGAACAGTAAGGGGGGAATAGTAATTAGAAGCAATGTTGAAGGTTGAATTAGTAATTTCAAAAAGTACAAGGGATAAATTAGTAATTAAGCTATAGTACAGGGGGACCATGGTAATTATCCCTAAAAAAATTTAAAAAAGAAAACAAAAAAACTCTTCTTCCAAGGGATGTGTCCTGCTCAAGGGGGGTAATGTTTGCTTGTCATATTCAGCGTTTGGACCATGCTTTTTGAATCATCTTACCTTAAAAAATTAATTAAAGCAAGTTGCTTATGCTTACTGGATCATATGTTTCCTAAATTCTTTCAGAATGTTCCCGTTGGAGAAAATTTTGTTCTAAGCACTAGGCTTGGAGCCAAGAGACAGAGAGGCTTGGTTAATTTGTTAAAAACTCTTAGCGAAGCTTATACAACCACCAGAGCTATATCAAAAAATTAAGGAGCTGATTTTGACTGATCAAGCAATTGTTTTGAAAGAAGGATTAATAGTTATTAAAATCAGGAAAAAGGAAAAATAGTTAGTGTTTGAGTGTTTCAAACTACTGCCTGGTTGGGGAAAAGTGCCTAGATTGATTTCATTCATTTTAGGCAGTTACATGTCCAGATCAAACCCACAACCCCCACCCCCCTAAAAAAAAAAAAAAGAAGAGATGGAGAGAGGAGAGTGGGGCAGTTCCAATCGAACCACATCTTATAGCTGGTATTGTCTTGTTTCGGTATGATTCATGGAATTTCCTGATTTTACTTCCTTGACAGATAAACCCAAATGTCCAAAAGAATTGCCGAAAACAGCCATGTAGTGGACCAACTTACTGATTAGACAGCTTATTATTATGTGAATGAATGACCATACCACTCAGATGCCTTTTTACACTTATCTTTTTGTGGTAGTAAGTTTTTACCTGAGAGATATCCTTATATAATTGTTAATATAATATACAGATAACTTACTTTTTTTCCCCGCTGAGAAGGTTCAAGCAATTTTTGTCCTTTGGTGCAGATCTTTGCAATGATAATGGGTACCATACCATTCTTGAAGCATTTGATCCTTACTGATGATGCACCACTCTTCTTCTTCACAGACAGCTGCATTATTCTGGGGTATGTTGTATTCTCTTGGTGCTAATGACTATTACTTTTGTGATTAGTCCCGTAACACTAACTTAAGGGCAATTGCTTTCTTCGGGTTTTCCTCTCTTCTTCTTCTTCCCCTTTTTTTCCCTTTTTTTTTTTTTTTTTTTTTTTTTTTTTTTTTTTTTTTTTTTTTTTTTTTTTTTCCGGGTGGCTGTTGTTTGGCGTGGGGGTGGGGGGGTTTGATGTGCACCTGTAGAGGGGAGCAGAAGTGTGGGTGGAATGGTTTTTTCTAACTCTTTCTTCCTCCTCCCTTATCTCTACATATGGCAAGGCTGGAAGGACAACTTCAATTGATTTTGGTAAGTGGCTGGCAAGGGAACGTGGGGATCCCAGTAGCAGTCACAGGTGGGATTCTGGGAAGAGAAAAGCTTCTGTCTAGTGGTGGAAGCAGAGTATGCTAAAAAGCTCCAAAGGGGTACATTGTACATATAATGAGCATAGATCTATAGTTTTGGATTATTTGGGGCCTCAAGATGGGTACTTTTCCTTTCACTACTGGTTTGCAGTGTGCTCAAATATTGGATTTACCTTGGGTTTATTGGATTCAAATATTGGCCAGGTGATTAGCTGATATTTTGGGCCTCCTGTTGTTGAGTTACACTTGGTGCTTTGTTATTGACTGCCACTAAACAGGATGGAATGGTGGGAGAACAAATGGGGACGGCAATTTGTAGGGTGTGTAAAAAGCCCACCCTGCTAGGAGGTGTCAAATTCAAGCCTCAGTTCTCAGCTTCCGTCTCCCACCTTAGAATAGATTACCCATAATTAGAAGTATGGAATGATGAATGTGGTTTGGATATAGCCCCTAGCCTTAATCGACCCACTTGAACGAACCCATTATCTGATTCATCCGTTAGGTATGAAAATTTAACCCATAATAATCCAGCCGTTAAAATATCTTGATATTAGATTAGATATTAGACACTCAAGTAAAATGTTCACTGTTAGCAATTGATATCAGAAGACAAACAAGAGAAGAAAAAAGAACGGGAACATCTCTGTCAAGTCCCTTCTGATCCTTATTCCCCAAATCTCTCCTTTCCTTTTTTAGGAAAAGTAAAATCCTGGTAAAAAGCCAACTTAAACCTGAGTTTTTAATTAATGTTTACCAAACCCCTCTATTGATGAGGTCCATGAGGAATAGAAGGCAAGCACAATGACCAGAGCACCTTGCGAGTGGAGAAAGGCAAGCAAGCTGGGAAAAGGAGTTGGGAATAGAGCCTGAGGAGGCCTACGAGGGAATAAGAATGGATGGTCTAGGGGAAAACGAGGAGCCAAAAGGGGGGGGCGCTTACATGTTGGGTAGAGGGGAGAGAGGGTCAAGGGGGGAAGAGAAGGAGATGGATGGACAGGGTGGGAGACAAAGGGGTTAAGGGGGCTTAGATTAGGCTGGTAGAAGAACTAAGGCTAATGGGCTCCCGATGGCTTTGTCAGACTAGGAAGAAAATGGGATGGTTGGGAAAGCGCATTTTACATAAAGTCTAGTGTGGGTTAGTCTCCAACGATTTTATGGTAATTCATCAAAACAGATTCATTTACCGGTCTCCATTCCCCGTCTCACTTAACTACCTAGGAGTCCTTAGATGCATTCCCTCATTTCTTAGAAAGAATAGTTTGAGGAGAGATGGTGAGGCGGATGTTGGGCCCAAGGGGAGGGTTGAGTTAAAGGAGTGAAAGGAAGAAAATGGGTAAAGCAAGAGATGCGCCAACACTGGCTATGAGGAGAATGAGCCAAGCGTGGGATGGAATGGAACGAGGTAGTAAAGTTAAGGGAGAGAGAGGGGGAGGGCAGTAAAATGGGGGTGAGCCTAGGTAGAGAATGGTTAAGGATGGCCTCAGACTCAACCAAGGGAAAGATAAAAGAGATGACAGGTCAGGGGAGAACACAGAGGAAGGGGAGGATGATCAAGGGGATAGACGGCTAGGGCATAGGAATAGGAGGTGACAAGAGGAAGGGGGCAATGGGAGGTAGGGAGATGGCAAGGGGGAAGAGGGGGGGGGGGCAATGAGGACTAGGTAAAAGATAGAGGCAGCAGAATCTTCGATGGGAGAAGGGTTACAAAGCAATTGGGGTTCAATGGGAAAAGGGCTATGTCAAAAACTATGGATGGGTTACTTGGGTGAAAGGTAGAGAGGAGGGGGAGCACCGGGAAAGATGGCGGAAGAGTGGGCGGGAATGCTTTTACGGCACTGGGAAAGCTTGGAATGCCACAGCTGCAATCTGCCACACCATCAACATCACTAGAGAATTTTGCAAACTAGAGCAAGCGCAAGGAACAGGCAAGGGGGCAACAACAGCTAGTTGAGAATTTTTTGAGTTGGATTGGTGCCCGAAGGATCTTTAGGATAAACACAAGGGAAGTGTCCAGTTGAATTCCACGACCTGTTTTAAGCAGTGGCCATTGTCTTCAGTAATGGAGATGGAAGTAGGAGAGGAGCATTAGCAGAGACATCAATGCACAGCCATGCAAACGCAAGCCTTTCTTTCCACATGGTTTCGGCATCAAAGAAGAGTGGGGTTCCTAGGGCGGAATCCAAATACTCAGTCCCTCAGCATTCAAGTAGTCGAGGGGTAAGCATGGGAGGGAGACCCAAAGCAGTGGGGAGATGTGGCTTTCTTGAGAAAGAAGCAGCTTGCAATGCCATTTCTTGAGGAAGAGAGGTCTCTTACTGACTACCCATGCCCCATGTTCAAAGGGCCCTATATAGGTCTTCTTCATCAGAAAATTAGAATAGGAAGAAGGTCTGATTGAGTAGGATGGTATCCAATGAGCCAGAGGGCTTCCATTCCTTAGCTACCAAGGTTGGTCTTGACAATGTGGAAAGGGGGTCTCGAACCTAAGTGGCCTACAAGGGACGTGCTCCACTTTGAGGCTTCTTCATCTAGAACACCATGATGCAATCATAGATCGACCCCCCCCCTCTCAGGGACAAACCTAAATTAGGCCCCGAGGCCCACCAAGCAAGCCAGCCAAATCCTAGTATGGAGGTATTTTGGGCATTTTAGGGGCAAAACCTAAAGTAGGCGCTGAGGCTCACCCAAGCAAGCTGGCCGAACCCTAGTACAAGGGTATTTTGGGCATTTTAGGCCCTTTTGCAATTCTGGGATCCAAATTCCAGAATTCTAGCAGTCCTTGTCCCTTGTAAATTCTTTATTTGAGTTGTGATTCAGTTGGTTTCATTGGTTAAGTTGTAGTTAAGAACTTAAGATAAGACTCTTTTCTACAAGACTAGTTCCTATCTTTTTGGAGTTTTTTTTTTTTTTTTTTTATGTTGAATTTGTCTTTATTAGTTGTTGTGATTTACTTAGGTAAGGAGTCCTTAAAAGAGGACTTTTATAGACAAGTTAGTCTTTTATTTCAAGAAGAATTCCTTTGATTTAGGTGGTTGTTAATTAGTTGGTCTCTTAGCTTATAGGGGAAACCCTAGTTTAGTTGGTCTCTAAATCTTAGTTGAGTTTTAGTCAAGTTCTTCTTTTGAAGTAAAGGCTATAAATATGCCTCATTGCTTATTGTAATTTTGAAGTTTGATTATTGAATGAAAAGTTTACTGAGTTAGAGGACTGGGTTCCTGTTGAGGGAGCCTCGGCGGATTTTAGTAAAGCTCTTCTTCAATTTTCAGCACCATTCTGAATTTCTGGCAAGTGTTCTTCAAGTATCCAAGTAGGTAAAGCAACCACAGCCCTCCCCCTCTCTTGCCTACCCATGCATGGCATCTCCACCCCTTCCCCTTCACCCCCACCCCCTGCCCTGTGCAACCCTAGTTCCCCTCCCCCCTTGCTGCCATGACCTAGCAGCAGCCTTCCCCACCCCCTGTAGACATTCCAGGCCCCTCCATCCTTATGACACCCTAACCATTCCCTAGCCCCTCCCCTGTTGTGCACAAGCCCTCCTACCCTGCCTTCCCCAACTCTCTCAGCCCTCTCTCTCTCTCTCTCTCTCTCTTTGTTTCTTTTTCCCTGCAGCAAGCTGGCAGCAGTAGTATCTCTCCCATGTTAAGTCTCTAATCCCCACCCCCTTGCCTTCCTTTCCCTCCTATTTGGATTATTACGCCTCCTCCCATCCTTACCCTTAATTCCATCTAAAACCAAACAACCTAACACTTCTAAAAATCTACACTTCATCTTCTTCATTAAATTTCTACAACTCATCTTCAACCTCTAGACCTAAACCCTAGCTCTGCCTAAACCCTCACCAACACTCTAAATCAATTAGGAATAAACCTAAAATTACAAAAACAGCAATAACAGTCTCATTCTCCCACCCAACCGAAACCGTAAATCCCTATTTTTCAAACCTCTCTTGTTAAAATCAGATCTGGAATCAGCATTACGGGAAGATCTCCAGTTATAAAACCGTCTCCCCTCTTACCCTAAACCTGGCCGAACCTTCCTAGACCCCTATCAAATCCTTGAGAACCGCAATACCCACCCTAAACATCTCAGAATATTAGTTCTCTTTGCTGGAAGATTCTGGGCACCCTAAAATTGGGTTTACATTACACCATCTGGAAAGAACACGATGATCTGACCCTCGATAATGGCAGGGGGGAATCAAATGCAGCAGAGGGTAACCAAGTTTGGGTGATTGGGAAGGCAAGGTGAAGACAGAAGACCAAGAGGAAGAGGGTGGAGAGGGGGGTGGAGCAGCGGTGGTTGGAGGGAGGAGAGGGGAATTTTGGCCCCATTGGGAACACATTCTCTGTTTATTTCTTTGATTCATCATTTATCAGCTTATTTAATTGAACATTTCTGTGTAAACACACATATGAGTGGACTGTACCCAATTTGTTTAAGTGACTTGTGCTTTTAAAGCTCAGATAAGCATATTTCAACTTCTATTGATTCTCTCACTTCGGCATGTGGCTACAGGGATGCAATGATACCATGCATTTTACTAGCTTTGGGAGGTAATCTTGTGGATGGTATGTTCTTTATTACCCATCTTCTTATGACTATTAACTTTTTGTTTTGTATCTATGAGATACCAGATTTCAGAGACATGTATAAGACACAACATACAGACACCTCTTCTGAGATGTTTTGCCTCAGTATGGAGTCTTGAATTCATCAAAAACACCTTGGCAGTGGGCTGCACACCTAAATGACATATTGTTGTTTCCTTCTTGTAGGACCAGGTAGTTCAAAGCTTGGATTCAGAACAACTGCTGCCATTGTTTTTGCTCGGTTGGTGTTGGTCCCTCCTGCTGGGCTAGGCATTGTTATGTTGGCTGATAAGCTTGGGTTCCTCCCACCTGGTGATAAGATGTTCCGATTTGTTCTCCTCCTCCAGCATACAATGCCAACATCTGTGCTTTCTGGTAAATTAAACATCCCCCAGACACTAGCACAAAGCACGCTTGAGTAAATACAGTATATAGCATCGGAATGGTAGTTACCTATTATTTGTTATTATGGTTTTACAGGAGCTGTTGCTAGTTTAAGGGGGTGTGGAAAGGAAGCTGCTGCTGTACTGTTTTGGGTTCACATATTTGCAGTCTTCTCAATGGCTGGGTGGATTGTTCTGTATCTGAGCATTCTATTCTGATTCAAGAGGTTCAATGGCGCCGGATAGCATTTGTTGTTCTGGTCTGACGTTAATTTATGCTGATAGCATTGTTGAGAATCCGGTGATCAGAGGTGTTTTATTCTTCCAGTGTTGTATAGTAGAACTTGCGAGCCTCTGAAGGGGCTTTGAGCTGTGTACTCTTTATAAAAGAAAAGGGGTGTTGTTGTCTTGTTGAGCCATGTCGAGTGGAATTTTGAAGAGGCCCCACTTCAGGAAAAACAAAAAAACAACCAAAAAAAAAAAAAGGGAGAAAATTTCAGGATACTCCTAAATAAATAGTGAAAATCATAGACCCCAAAAATATATTTAATTGTCAGGCACTCTTCAAATATTTCTTAAAAATGGTAACTGTCTTTTCTGTAAGGATGGTAAATTGAATTAGAGAAAAGGACGAATATATCATCAGTAATATTTTGTTAAAAATTAAAATAATTATTTTATTTTATATATTACTATTATATAAAAATGCATATTTTCGTTTGTGGCAAATTTTCATTGGACAAATTATTCTTTTTTAATAAAATTTATTTTTCATGATATTATTTTTTATTTTTTATTTTTTATAAGTTCATATTATCATATTTTCAAGGGTAAATATTATTTACACCCCTCTTAGCTGAATAAATACCACTTAGACCTTCTTTCAGTTGGATATTGTCATTTATTTTTCCTTTTAGTGGATATTGTCACTTATTTTCCCTCTTACCTAATAAATATATCAAAAACATTTCATTAACTTTTTCGATTAAATTTAAATTTTACTGTCAAATATTTTCTAAAAACTCCAAATTACAAAATATTTTTTAGTTTAAACTTTAAATTATCATAATCATGATAGTGCAAATGATTTGCTGAAATTAAAATTTTAATTTTAAATTCTAAATTCTTTTTTTTTTTAATCTTCAGTAGTTTTGTATTTATTTTATTTTTTTCAACCAATCATTTGGTATATATGTGCTGTTAAAGATGTTTAAACATATATATATATTTTTCAAAAAAAAAAACATACATATATATAATACTTAAAAGAGAGTAAATTTCATTTACACCCCTGGTTCGTAAACAATGTTTAAATTCTATAAAATTTATTTTATTACATTTATACATCTTTTATTTTGAACTATATAATAACTGTTACCTACTCTTAGAATTATGGTTAAGTGACTAGTCACGATGTATTGTTTTTCTTAAATTCTCAATTTTACTCCTATTTATCTCAAACTCTAAAAAAAATGAACACTGATGGTTTCCAATCTTTTATAAAAATAGTAGTAAATATCACTTACTCCCCTCTTAGTTGATTGCTTGAACCCCTTTTAATTGGACAATATTACTTACATCCTCTCTTATCTAGCAAAGGTATAAAAAACCTCCCTTCTGTTAATTTTTTTCATTAAGTTTACTTTTACCGTTAAACATTTTCCTAAAACCCCGAAATACACAATTGAAAATTTTAGTTTAAACCCAAAAAAAAATATTCCTAAGTAGAAAGAACCACTTGGGTTTGTGTTATTTAGTTCGGTGTTCTGTTTTATAAAGGGGATATTTGTGTTTATTGGGCAAGTATGCTAGATTTTGTTTGATTTGTGATTGGGTGGCAACCTCTGTGTGTCAACGAAATGCTTTCTCTGTATTTCCGGCTAACCGGGAGGGAGGGTTGGTTACATGCAGAGGGAGGCGTTTGGTAGTTTTCGGCAAGTGTAGGAAGAATATCGATGAAGGGAGAACCCTTCAACCACATAAGGGTTGAGTATAAGATGAGACACAAGGGTTGTTTAGTAAATTAATATTAAGAGGGTACTTCAATCATTTCATTTTGGGACTTAACTAAGACTAACTGGATTATGTGTAAATTCCATGTAATATTAGAGTGAGTTTTTTTTTGTAGAAATATTAGAGTGAGTTAGTTACATGTACTTTTTTCCACTTAAGAGAAGCAACAAGAGTTTCAATGAGTGACACTTAAAAAACTCAACAACATTTCTTTTGTTTGAAAGTTGTTGGTTGCACATATACAATTCCTCCACAAAAACATTTTATTATTATTATTAAGAAAAAGAATGCCATCATAGGCATATGCCTTGGCTGTATATCCTATGGATAACATGCCTAAAGTGTCCCGTGGCAAGTCAGGTATGTACTTAAAAGAAAACAAAAATACCATTAAATGGGATATGCTGAAATTCTATGGAACTGCTGCTCATGCACATTCAGCATGGGGATCTTATCTGATTGAATTTATATATTAAGTCTGATATGGCGACTATTCTAAAATATCTTTCATAACATCGTTCAAAAGGAATCCAACTAATATATTTTCATGGTGATCAATGCACTGTTACATTCCCAAAACCGACACGCAATTGGGTTATCTGCAGTGGTTCTCAACAAACTGCTCCAAATATCCGTATATTCAGTGGCGTTACGAAGGAAAACGCCACTTGAATGTTACCGACAATTTCCGAAAAAACGCCACTAATATGTTGACAGTTACCGATGGTTTCCAAAAACCGTCACTAAATTCCTAGTTCTTTCATTCCTCCTTCATTCTTCTTTCATCTTCCATCAAGATCGCGCGGGGTTCATGAGTTTTTATTAATTAGTGGCGGTTTATAAATGTGTATTATTAGTGACGGTTTATTATAAACAAAATCACCACTAATTAAACGTCGTTAATTGTCATTTTTCTTGTAGTGAGCATTGTAGTGGTGAAATTTGATGGAGAAAAAAGGGAAGTGAGGACACAAATGAAGAAAATAGCTATAAATCAATCTCCATATGGTTACATTAACATTTGTGAGGTGTTTGACCAAAGGCTAAAGCCAGTAAGTTGTAACATGTGTCGTACAAATCAGATTAGTACAGTTTACAGCAATAAGCACGTCTAGTGAATAGGTTATGTATTGCACAAAGGACATGATACCATAGTGTATACTTTTGTCTCTCTATCTTGATTGTTTTTTAATTTGTTTTTGCATTCTCAATTAATTCATTGCTGACCTCCCACAATCAACAACGACCATGAGGAAATAAGGCCCCAAAAGTGAGATACTTCAAATCATGAAAGTAAATAGATAATAATAGAAATATTCACAAAATCCTATCATTGCTTGGAGTTTTTTTTTTTTTTTTGTTTGTTTCTTAAATCAAACAAACAACGGGAATAAGGACGCTTTTTGGGTTGGCCCCTTTCGTTTTGTTCGGTTTGGCTAAAAGAAAAAAATGACGCTGAAACCATATAATTATATCAAATTAACAATCAAGAGAACATACACAACAATTGCTTAAGACTAAGAAGCACCTCTTTGTCCTTCATCTTCCAGCAGTTACATTTCTTGTTGATCTTCTTCATCTTCAAAGCATCTAGCAGTTTTGCCAAACTCCACCGTCCAACATCAGCACAGGAAGGAACAAAAACCGGCACCTGGGCATTAAATTTGAACATGGAAGAAGTGGAAGTGCACCAAGGAAAAAACATTGAAGGACAAAAAAGAACCACTAAACTATTCAAGGCAAATTCAAAGGTGTCTACTTATAGCATCGAAGGTTCAGGTTCATCTGGGGAGAAGAGGGTAGGAAATCACCACTGTACTCTCACCTCTCATAATGGCATTCTTCTGCATTTCAGAAAGCATCGTTTCTCCATCCGGCTCAACATTCAACCCTTGAAGCCCATCACCCATGTCCACTAATCTGAAAGAGGAACCAAGAGTCTCTTCTGGGTTCTTCAGGAACTCATCTGGCACCCCGAGATACCATTGAAGCCCTTGAATTACATTCATTGGAAGCCTTTTCTCCTTACTCATCAATAGCAGCTTCTTTAGCCTGGTAGTAATATTAGCCCTTTGATCTCTATAAACCACACGCTCTTCTCTGTCAAGATCTATGGCTTCTTGGGTCAATCTAAACCAGGGAAGATTGTAATTTGGTCCTACAAATTCTTCTAAAACAGATGGGTATCGCCTGAGGAAGCTTGAAATTTTACCTCGAACCCCCCAATTTAAATCCGCTTTTGGAGATGGCAGAGATTGAGATCTGCCAATAGGGCTCTTCAGCAATGCAGTTTTTTATGGTGATAAGAGGTTTGAGTTCTGGGGATTTGTGAACAATTTCAATGTAGTCATAGAAGGTGTCCTTCTTCCACCTCATCTTCACATCTACGTAGTTGGATTTTTGGATGAAACTGAAGCTGGTTTGTTCTTCATAGAGAATCAGTGATCGTTGAGAAGCAAAAAGTAGTCTTCTCAGCTTCCTTAGGTGTGATTGATTGAAAACCATGGATGGTACGTGATGCTTTAACAACGCACGAAGAACCACCAGTAACTGGGAGTGACTACAACCAATTGTCACCTAAACAGATGATTCAAAGTATGCATCCCTATGCACCCAACCATCCCTATCCACAATGCCCATTTCCAAACATGTGACCACCACTCAACCACTTCGCCTCTCAAGCTGTATCTTTCCAAACCCTACCCTCTACGATCTTCTAACAATGCCACTATAGATTCTTCCGCGTATTGCCCAGTAATATGATTGCAACTATGAAATAGTACCCCGGCAAGGGTTCTCCGTGCCCTTGAACCTGCATAGGCCAATGAAGAGCATGGGCAACATCAACTAGGTGGTCATCTTGTCTCTGTATGATTAGCTCTTTGCAACTGTGTAAGGTCGCAAAATGCATTACTGCAAAGAACAAAAATAGAAGAGAGGAATGGTAAACCCCAAAACATAAATTTTATGCATTACACCAAATAGCATTATCTGCAAAATTAATAGTTAATCATCTATTCAGCTTCGTCTTTTTGATATCATGAACTCAAAGAGGTTAAAAATTCAGGTATTCACTAGAGGATAAAACCAACAATAGATTTGAACAAAAAATTTCTTTTATTTTTGAAGTGACAATCTTTTGAAAACAACGTTGCTATTGAATTCAATTATTCCTAGATATCCCCTAATATCCCACATTGTGAATGCAAGATCATAAGCAAAAAGCTACAAGTCCTACACATTGAAACAGGTAGAAAGAACACAGATAGGTCACCCCCACGCTAAGCGCGACCCCGACATATTTACTATAGCTACGCCTGTTTGGGTTGAACCTGCCGCTAACCTAGGACTCTTGATTCCTTCGACCCAGTGTGTTGATCTCTTTTCGTGTATTGCCCCTTTCCTTTTCTTGTTATCTCGTGTGTTCGGGTTGGCGGGTTACTCTCCTCTTGGTCGGTTGGCTTTCTGCTTTTTTGCCTGGGCGGGGGTGTGTCGTTTCGGCTTTTGGTGGTTCTTTTGGGTCTTCGTCCCTTCCGTTTTTCCCTGCGCGCCTGTGTGTGCCCTCACCTCTGTGTTATCGTCCGTTTTGCCGTTTGGGTTTTCCTTTGGTGTTTTATCTGTGGGTGGCGTGGGGTGGGGTGGTCCTGGTGGGTTGTCGGGCGGCTGGGCACTTTGGCTTTTGGGGTCGCGGCCCTTGCGCTGGTGTGCTGGGTTGGTGGTTTCTTTGTTCCTGGTGTTCTTTTCCCCTGGGGCGACGTTTATTGTTGGGTCCCCTTGGGTTTCCTCTCTCCTTCCATTGCCCGTCCTTCCTCTTCTTGTCTCCTGCATTCTCTCTTGCTCTTGCCCGTGCTTTCCTTTTTCTGTTTTCTTCCGGGGCTCTCTGCTCCCTTTGTTACTTCTTGGGGTCGTGTTTTTCCTCCCTTGCTTCCTGGTCCTTGTCTGGCCGGCCACCTCCCTTGCTTGGGGTCTCCGGGCGCCACTCGCTGCGGCTTTGGTTCTCTCTTTTCCCACTTTTGGCTTCCACCTCTTGTCTGCATCCTTCTTTGGTGGTCTCTATGCTGCTTGGGGGGGGGTCTCCCGCTCCCTGTTGGTCTCTCTCGTGCTTACCTTCCTCTCGTCCTGGTGGTGCGCTTTCCTCACCTTTGTGGTGCTGCTTTTGATCTTCTCTACTCCTATCGTGGCCTTCTCTGGTCGTTTTCGCCTGGTCTTCTATGTCCCCTTTCTTCTCTTTGTGGATACTCTTGGATCCTTTCTCCGTTGCGGTGCGTCCTTGTTGGGGCTTGCTGACTCCTTCGTATATTGTTTAACCTTTGTCATTTTTGGCTTGAGTGGGGCCTGGGTTCCTCTCTGTCTCATTCAATTTGGCATCCCATGCTCCATCTGTCCCGCCTTCCCGTCCCTGCGGTTCCTCCTGGCCAGCGCCCGTTTCGGGGCGGTTGTTCCCGCTTTCTTTCTATTTTCCCCGTGCGTTTCAGCATCCCTGGAGCCTGAGCGCCTCTGGGGAGGACCCACCATCATCGTGTTCTGGCGTCCTGCTCCTTCGCTCTCTGCTTGTTGCCTTTCTAGGCATCTTTGGTTTTTTTTCTTCTCCTCCTGGTGTGGTTATGGTATCTCATATCTGTCTCCATGCCCCGTTCTTTGGACTTTTGGGCTCGCTTCCCTCGTGGTCCCCTCCTCCTCTTCTGTTGTTCCGGTTGTATCAGCCATTGGCTCCTTTGTTTCGCTGCGTTCCCTCTTTGCCTCTTCTGTCTCTTCTTTTCCACTCTGGTGGCTGGGTTTCTTTGCTGTTGGTTCCTCCCCTTCTGTGCTTTCCCTGGTCCCTCCTCTGGTTGCGTCTGCTAGATCCACGTGCGTGTGGTCGCTTGGGCTGCCCCTCCCAGCTCGGGCCGCCACTCCGCTTCATCCCTAGTCCACTGTGTCCGTTATTCCACTGACCCTTCCGTGCTTGCCCTCCATCGTTCACTATCCATTTATCCTTGTTGAGTTTCCTCCCCTAGCCCGTCCTCTGTTTGTTTCCCCTTTCCAATTCGTGTTCTGGGCCAATGGGGTCTAGGCTTTCCTTGGCCCTGGGTCATCTAGTCGGACTGGTGCTGTTGTCTTCTCTGTTGTGCCCTACTATCTCTTTGTTTTTGCTATCTCTCAGGCACCGTCGTCTGTTTGACTTGGACTCTCCATTGTTCGCGGTTTCTCCTTTGTGCATCATTTTTCTTTCCTAGGGTGTTCACCTTCTTCTGGATCCGTTGGTGTCTCCTGTTCTCTTCCTGCTCCTGTGGTTTGCGTGTTGTCCTTTGACCTTCCACGGGTCTTGGTGGCTTTGGCTTTTTTACCTCTGTTTCTCTCCCTCGTGGCCCGTCTTGTTGGCTTTGGGTGTATTCTTGCTGTTTTTTCATGTGTCCTCCCCGGCTCCCTGGCTCTCTTGCCACCCTGTGGGTTTCCTTTTGGTTTTCCCGTTACTTGCTAGTGCTTGTGGTCCGGTTGGCTTCTCTTGGGTTATCCTGTGTCCCACCCTTTCCTCCCTTCTCCTGTGGTGTTCCTTTTCCTCTCTTCCCGTTGCCTGTGTGGTCCGGGCTTTCGCTGACATTCTATTTCCTTTGCTTGCGTGGGTTGTGTGCTTTGGCCGGCCACCTCCTTTCTTCATTGTATTCCAACCTTTCTGCCCCTGTTTTGCTTGGGTGTGGTCCTCTTTCCTTCGGGTTTTCCTCCGTTCTTGGGGTTCTTTGCCGTTTGCCTCTCATCTGTGCTGGTCCCTGGTCCCTGGCGGGTTGCTGGTGTCGTGCCTTAGATTGGGGCTGTGTCTGCTACCTGGTGGCTCCTGGGGTCGGCTTCGTCTTGCGCTTGCCTTCGCCGGTCTCGTCTCGGTTCGTCTCGTTCATTTTCAATCTCACTGTTGCATGTGGTCCAGATCTCGTCGTGCTGTCTCCCTGCTCTTGCGTGGACCGCATGCCCTAGGGCCTTCTGTTGTCGTCTTGTTTGTTTTTCCTCCTGGCTTTGCTTTTCTCGTTACAACTATCAATTTTAAGTACAAGACTTCATTTATACCAAAAATTATTCCAAGGAATGTAGATAGGATAATGGGAAATTTTCAATCAATCCCACCCACCCTCGAGTTACGCCCTAATATTAATGTCGCCCAGAGTTACCTAATTTATTAGTTAGAAACCCCTATTATTAACACTATTAATCTCAATTACCAAATCTAAAAGCACCATCCATGAACCAATCTCTCATACCTCGTAAGGATTTATAATTGAAAGAGAAATAAGTCACAGCCACTTAGTTGTATCCCCACCGGATTGTTTGAATTGAGTAATGTTACTAATGCCAGAATGTATTGAGCCTAAATCAAGTTCTCCAAGACCCTTCAAAAGCCAAACCAACTCTTTCTGTTGAGTATGAAATCCATCCCACCATGGATTCCCTAAAGAAACTCCATTTATTGACTTCTGGAATGTCTTGAACGTCCTACATTGACATGATCCATTCTACTGTCTTGGCAATTACTCTTTTTTTTTTTTTTTTTTTTTCCTTCTCAGAATGAAATTTTATTTATTTGAAGGGTATGTACATGAAAGGGTTTCCCCACTTCGAGCAAAACATCATCTAACCAGGCGGCAACACATAAGAATTCCTTTACCTGAAGTGAGGAAGGCCTGTCAGACGAGGCATTAGGAAACGTTGTTCTTTTGTCCATTACCAACTTAAGGAGATATTTGACATCAACATCAAATGAGCTTATTTCAGCATTGATAATTGCAATATGTAAAAGTAAGCTGCCGAGAATCACTTCAAAACATGTCTGCTCCATCCTTTAGATACTGCAACTCAAGCATGTACTTCACAACTATTGCTCCGTATCCAACTGCAGCTTTAATTAACTTTATAATGATTTATATCACTAGCAGCATCTGAGTTGATCTTGATGAAACTCAGAGGATTGGACATTGCTTTTCGACATTTCTATCCAAGAGCTCAATGGAACCTCAATAGAAGACAACTCAATCATCAGTGACTGGTTGCAAGGCAGACAATGTGGTCTCAAAACAATGATGACCTAGACACCTGAAATATTTATGACCCATTCAAACAGAGCTTAGCTGAATAAACAGCAATGAAGCATGTACCCACTAAAAAAAATTACTTTTAGTGGCAAAAACCGCCACCATTTGTTTAGTGGCGGTTTTCTAAAGCAAATAGTGGCGGTTTTTAGTGGCAGTATACAAAAACCGCCACTAATATTGTGATATTTAGTGGTGGTATACAACAAAGCACTCACCACTAATAGTCTGATATTTAAAACGGCTAACTGCCACAATTGTTGTTATTTAGTGGCAGATCTCACAAAAACCATCACTAATTATCAATATTTAGTTGCAAAATGTTTGGAACCGCCACTAATTCTACATATTTTACCAAGTCATATTTAGTGACATTACATGTGACAACCGCTGGTAAATTACTCCCAATTAGTGGCGGTTTTGTGTTTACAGCCACCAAATAGGTTAATTTTTTTTTTTTTTAAATGTCCCATGTTTTTGCATTTATTCCTGTAAGACAGTACAAATACATAAATAGAAAGAAATTTCAAGAAAGCTAAAAATATTAAAGAACAAAATTTAAGAAAACTAATACCAAATACATATTAATCAAATCAACTTATGTACAAATATACAACATTTAAGAACAAAAAAATCAAATGAAGAGTTTAATAACCAAGGCATCAATATCCTATAAAATTCCTGCCTCAAAATAGTAGTCAAATCAAGCTCCAAATCCTCCAATGGAACCCTCATCCACTAGTATCTCTGAAATCAAACTCATGCTTGGCAAAAACCTGCAATGCATCATACTTTTGAGCATTTCATTTCCTTTCTTCTTCTCTTTGTCTCTTTTCCTCTTCTCTTTCCTCTCTTTATCTCTTTTCCTCTTCTCTTTTTTAATCAACTCTGCAAGTCCACCATCCAACTACTTGTTTTGTTGGGTTTTTGTTAGCCCTAAATCTTTTGGACTTACTCCCGCTCCTAACAAATGTACCCGACCATGGGTATCTGGTCCCAAATGAGTGGTGAAGATACTTTCGAGGACTGGAACGTCATTTCGATTCTCTTTAGGCAAATTAGCCAACTCTTCATTTATCGCTCTCTGATCATTAAACATTTATCAACCAAGTTAGCCCACTAAAGACTCCAATATCATATCATATCATTCATGCAAACATTAATCTTATACATAAATGCATACCAAAGATAATAGTATTCTAAGCAGTTTCTAACATGGAGCTTAATTTGCTGGGTAAGAGATACCAATTAGTTCAACCATATAGATAATAAATACTGCTAGTTTTGCTTTCCTGATTCACGTAAAGCAGCAGTGCTACAGAATGAGAAGAGAAAACGGTCGCAACAGGTAGTACAAGAGCCACAAAAGAGAAGAAGGAGATCGAAAATATAAAGATTTTACATGTCAAACATGGGTTTATGATTCAATCTTTTATAAAGATTTTCCATGTCAAACATGGGTTTATTGCACAGAGTATGATATCCCTGAAAAACTGAAGATTTTATTAATTACATACACAGAACAGAAAGCAGATGAACCCCCACTAGGATCAAAGCTCCCTTTAGGCCTGTAGCCTTCCATTTGGTTGAAACTTCAGTGGAAGTGACTTGAAGCTCAAGTTGGGTTCATTTTTGGCAAATCATGTGGTGGTTCAACCAGTTTATCATGAACATCACATCCTAAAGTTCTTAATACCAAACATCATCTGTCCTGTTTTCTAATCATTGAACGTAAAAAGAAATCTCAGTTGCATTATTGAGATTTTTTAGTAAGAGCATATTATTGAGCCAGTCCAATATCTCCAAAGCACAAAGCCCATCACCCAACTAACATGCTTTTTCAAGCAAAAATATTTCAAAAAAAAAGGTGGTCGTGGATATGGTCCTCTATTGTGATGGCAATGTTGTATCTTAACTCTTCTAATGTAGGATTCTACGACTGAAGCCAAGTTGTCAACCAGCTCTAAAACTAAATAGAATTCCAAAATAAATAACTAGCCAGCTTCCATATGGACCAGCAACCTAGGTTGGACTGGTTCCATCTAGGTTTAGGTCTCCAAAATTGGTCATATTTACCCAACCAAGCACTACTACATCAACTAGACTTGAACGAGTAATAGATTTTAATGAAGACAGAAAGCCAACCACCAAACTTAAACTGAACCAGCCAGTAGTAAGAGATTTGAAAGACTAAAGTAACAGAAAGTCAACCAAAGAACAGGGGTTCCACCATACATATAAACAGGAAAGGTATAACAAAGGAAAAAGGTGGAATAGACAAGAAAGGAGGAATAGTTGGATATTTCTTGCACGAAAGCAAACTCAGACTTAAAGCCAGCCAAGAGGGGGAAAAGGAGAGAGCCAGTCAAGCAGCCTTGAAGCTTAACCAAAAACAACTCACAAGCAACAAGCAAATAACAGCTTCACAATACTCAGAAATTTCCATTCAAAACTAAATCTTCTTGATGGTTAAATATGTGCAGATATGGACTCCGATTCTAATTCAATCATGAAACCCATGATTTTCCAAGATGTAGAGTCGAGATTAGAGCAAGACCCAAAAAATACCAAAACTCGACTGAGATCTTGGTCCAACTCAATTACTTTTTCTTCAAGAAAGGTGTATTTTTACCCAAATTAAAAATTTGCACCTAATAGTTATTGGCGGAATGCATATTAGGATAACTTGTATAACAACAAAATGCATCAGAACTTGTTTGATATTTAGAAAGAGTTCTTACTCAAAGGTAGTGATCTGCAGAACTGGGCATGTCTGCCATCCAACATATTACATGAAACTTTCAATCTATGAACTTCAATATAATAAAAACAAATGATGGCACCAAACAATCAAATTTCACCTCTCCAACATTATCTCAAAGTCCTACTCAATCTGATCTACAAACCAAAACCAGAACTACTTTCATCGGTACGATTCTGTTGCAACCTTCCACCCTCTGTCACTACAGTAGCAAAGCAGTAACACTTGAATGGAAGTTCCCACAAAATCCAATTAAGAAAGTAAGTTTTCTGAATAATTTCAAAATTATTGGATCCCAACTCCACCAAACCATGGCAACCAATGAGAATCCGTTGATGATAATAAAAATCTGGAGAAAACAAGCATGTAAATCTGGCATTCCTTATTTTCTCCCTATAAATTTGGATCACTTCCCAAATTAGGATTAATGGAGGTTGGTGAAAAAACTAATATCAATCAGATGGCTGGTAGATCTCAAAAACCACCTTGCATTTGATCTTGTAAGAGAAATGATCCTAGTTGGAGGTTGAAAAGTTTGTACTTACAAGTTAAACAGTAGCAAGCTGATAAGAACCTTCATATTTGAAGAACATTTGTAAAAGATGCAATACAGTAACCAAACAAAACACCCAACAATGTGTCAAACGGATTAAACATTGACCCCACCGGCCTTGATCAGACACAAGACAAATCTAGAAGCAAGCAGCAAAAAGCCCTTATATCATAAAAGTTCATGTTCAATGCTTGCACCCCTAAGAGCCTTATATAACAAGGGAAACAAACCTAAAGTACAACTAGACTTATAGAATGCTAATCCAGCTGCACTGGAACACTAACTAACAATTAATTTTAACCTGAATTTTAACACCACAGAACTGGGACTGAACCCATAAACAACCTAAAATAAACCACATAAGAAAGAAATAAACTAACTAATCCTGTATGCTAACCTTAATATGCATACTTCAGGTAAATGACCTATTACATAGAAAATCCACGGAATCAGAAGCACAACATTTATAGACCCCAAACCTAGAATATTCCTAATAAAACAAGCCTACTTCAGTGAGAATCTGCATCATTCCACTCAGCAAAGGGGGCAGGGGACCTGGGGCACCTCCCTCTTCTAGTACCCCCTTCCAGCAATAAAATCTGTTCAGTGATGCTGCAAAGCCCAAAAACCCATACTTGCAGTTAAATATCATATCTCGAAGTCAAGTATATTGTTAATTTGAAACCATAAGCTACATAACTAGGCAGAAATTCAGCAACAAGCAAGATGAAACTGAATTGAAAGAACAAAGGGAAGTCCCAAGAAGAATTTAACCTTAGCCTTTCTATAGTGACTTCACTACTTCCTTGAAACAAATACTGTTTTGAGTAATTATATAAAATTTACAAAATCCTAATGAAAATAAAATTATTTTCCATTATGAGAGCAAAATCTTTGGAATCTAGAATCAGAAAAGACTAATACTACATGAAAACAAACAAGCCAAAGTATCATAATGGAAACCTTCATGTAAACAAACAAACCTTAACACATGAACAGACTTTAGCTCTTAATATCATAGAGAGAACCTGAGTGAAAAACAAAAGCACAAGTGTTGTGTAGTAAACCTGTGTGTGCTATGTAGTTTAAGGGGATTGACATGGTTAAAATAAATCCAGCAAAGGTGATTGGTCCTCTTTAGCAACTTCAGAAACTAGAAATCTTAAAAACAAAAATTGATGACAATGATGCAGCCAAGGACTGATCAGTTGCAGCAGCAATCAGAAATCCAAACTGTAAACCTAACGAAAATGAGTAAGGAGAATATGATGCACACGAACCTTTAAATCTGGTAGTTCAATCACGCATGCACATTCAATAACTTCTGCCCCAGCACGCTCTAGGAAAGGGGAAAAAATCAACTTGTACCTGTCAGACCCTAATCATCTCATAAGATCTATTAAAACCTTAAATGGTGAAGTGGAAAACGCAGTAAAGAGAGAGAGAGAGAGAGAGAGAGAGAGAGAGAGAGAGACGCAGGAAAGATAACAGATCTTGAGGGAATGAGGAAAAATAATTGAATCAGGTGAAAATATGAGACAGATTATTACCTATTTCCAGAGTCCGAAGAGATAAGACTTCACCATACGATCAAAAGCTCCATTAACGCTCAAAAGTTGCAGACAATACTTCACCAATCTGAAACCAGTAGAGAAGATTGAAAGCCGAAAATGCCTTGATAACCAGAAGACAAGAACCATAGAGAAAATCGAAGAGAAGCAAAGAAGCAGCTTAAATGAAAACCGAAGAGAAACAGAGAAGCATAGGTTCCTTCAACTCTTCGTCTTCCCAAAATCGAAGTGAAAATAGGTGAAAATAGGCACAGCCGCGCAGGGTTGGGCGGGAAGAAATTGGGCAAAAGTGGCGGTATATGTTCGGGTATATGCTGGCGGTTTCACAAAACCGACACACAATAGGGTTATCTCCAGCGGTTCTCAACAAACCGCTCCAAATATCCGTATACTCAATGGCGTTACGAAGGAAAATGCCACTAATTACGTTACCGACGCTTTCCGAAAAAACGCCACTAATATGTTGACAATTACCGACGGTTTCCAAAAACCGCCACTAAATCCTAGTTCTTTCATTCCTCCTTCATCCTTCCATCAGGATAGGGCGGGGTTTGTGGATTATAAACTGCCGCTAAATGTGTATTATTAGTGGCGGTTTATAAACCGCCACTAATTAAATGTCACTAATTGTCATTTTTCTTGTAGTGAGCATTGTAGTGGTGAAATTTGATGGAGAAAAAAGGGAAGTGAAGACACAAATGAAGAAACTAGCTATAAAACAGTCTCCATATGGTTGCATTAACATTTGTAAGGTGTTTGACCAAAGGCTAAAGCCAGTAAGTTGTAACATGTGTCGTACAAATCAGAAGAGTACAGTTTACAGCAATAAGCACGTCCAGTGAATAGGTTATGTATTGCACAAAGGGGATGATACCACAGTGTATACTTTGTCTCTCTATCTTGGTTGTTTTTTAATCTGTTTTCGCATTCTCAATTAATTCATTGCTGACCTCCCACAATCAACAACGACCATGAAAAAATAAGGCCCCAAAAGTGAGATACTTCAAATCATGAAAGTAAATAGATAAGGATAGCAATATTAGCAATATTCAACTCCTAACATTCAAAAGATAGACGAAAACAGCACAAAATCCTATCATTGCTTGGAGTCTAAAAGAAAATATGACGCTGAAACCATATAATTATGTCAAATTAACAATCAGAGAACATACACAACAGTTTCTTAAGACTAAGAAGCACCTCTTTGTCCTTCATCTTCCAGCAGTTACATTTCTTGTTGATCTTCTTCATCCTCAAAGCATCTAGCAGTTTCGCCAAACTCCACCGTCCAACATCAGCACAGAAAGGAACAAGAACCAGCACCTGGGCATTAAATTTGAACATGGAAGAAGTGTAAGTGCACCAAGGAAAAAACATTGAAGGACAAAAAGGAAACACTAAACTGTTCAAGGCAAATTCAAAAGTGTCTACTTACAGCATCAAAGGTTCAGGTTCATCTGAGGATTAATGATTACCACTAGATTCTTAGATGGGACTTAGGTCCCACTTTAGTCTCCCTAGCATCAGAACCCATGCCATCGTGTAAGTTCACATCTCCAGCCTCTAAGAACTGCTTCTCATATCTTCTGTTCTTCAAAATAAAATCAGATTCCTTCATCAATCTGGCATACTTCTTCCTCACTTCCAAGACGGGATGAGTTTCCATTGCTGAATCATCATTATAGGGTTCCTTGAGAATCACAGTGCAAGTCTTGTTCCTCAAAGATAGGTAAAACAAGTGGGGATGGCGTTCAAACGCCTTGTAGAATTTTTGGGGCAAATACATGTATGGGCGAAGACAAAAAAGCATCTTTCTTTGGACAGAATGATCAACAAAGAGGCTCAACAATTCATGAAGGACACCCACAACTCGTTTTTCAGAGATATCACTATTTGGATTCAAATTAGAGGTGTCATCATACGGAGACACATATGGAAGCTTCTGAAATTCGTCTAACCAGTTTGAGATCTTCCTCTTCAGTCTCAACCCCTTGGAAGGGAAAAGAGGGTAGGAAATCACCTCTGTACTCTCACCTCTCATAATGGCATTCTTCTGCATTACAGAAAGCATCGTTTCTCCATCCGGCTCGACATTCAACCCTTGAAGCCCATCACCCATGTCCACTAATTTGAAAGAGGAACCAAGAGTCTCTTCTGGGTTCTTCAGGAACTCATCTGGCACCCCAAGATACCATTGAAGCCCTCGAATTACATTCATTGGAAGCCTCTTCTCCTTACTCATCAACAACAACTTCTTTAGCCTGGCAATAATATTAGCCCTTTGATCTCTATAAACCACACGCTCTTCTCTGTCAAGATCTATGGCTTCTTGGGTCAATCTAAACCACGGAAGATTGTAATTTGGTCCTGCAAATTCTTCGAAAACAGATGGGTATCGCCTGAGAAAGCTTGAAATTTTACCTCGAACCCCCAATTTAAATCCGCTTTTGGAGATGGCAGAGATTGGGATCTGCTGATAGGGCTCTTCAGCAATGCAGTTTTTTATGGTGATAAGAGGTTTGAGTTCTGGGGAACTGTGAACAATTTCAATGGAGTCATAAAAGGTGTCCTTCTTCCACCTCATCTTCACATCTACGTAGTTGGATTTTTGGATGAAACTGAAACTGGTTTGTTCTTCATAGAGAATCAGTGATCGTTGAGAAGCAAAAAGTAGTCTTTTCAGCTTCCTGAGGTGTGATTGATTGAAAACCATGGATGGTGATGCTTTAACAACGCACAAAGAACCACCAGTAATTGGGAGTGACTACAACCAATTGTCACCTAAACAGATGATTCAAAGTATGCATCCCTATGCACCCAACCATCCCTATCCACAATGCCCATTTCCAAACATGTGGCCACCACTCAGCCACTTCACCTCTCAAGCTGTATCTTTCCAAACCCTACCCTCTACGATCTTCTAACAATGCCACTATAGATTCTTCCGCGTATTGCCCAGTTAATTGCAACTATGAAATAGTACCCCGGCAAGGGTTCTCCGTGCCCTTGAACCTGCATAGGCCAATGAAGAGCATGGGCAACATCAACTAGGTGGTCATCTTGTCTATGTATGATTAGCTCTTTGCAACTATGTAAAGTTGCAAAATGCCAGTAAAGGTTTATTAATACTGCAAAGAACAAAAATAAAAGAGAGGAATGGTAAACCCCAAAACATAAATTTTATGCAATACACCAAATAGCATTATCTGCAAAATTAATAGTTAATCATCTATTCAGCTTCGTCTTTTTGGTGTCATGAACTAAAAGAGGTTAAAAATTCAGGTATTCACTAGAGGATAAAACCAACAATAGATTTGAACAAGAAATTTCTTTTATTTTGAAGTGACAATCTTTTGAAAACAACTTTACTATTGAATTCAATTATCCCTAGATATCTCCTAATATCCCACATTGTGAATGCAAGATCATAAGCAAAGAAATGCTACAAGTTCCTACTACATTTGAAACAAGCAGATAGGTCACCAGAATAGTAACAAGCAGATAGGTCACCGGCCACTGCTAAAGTCGTCAGGAAGCCCCTGACATATTTATAACTAAATGTTGAACCTGCCGAAGCTAAACTTCTAAGCAGAGCCGTCTTGAATTACCTTGCGAACCTAAAAGTGTGTTAATCTCTTTTCGTAAGATATAATAAGCCCAACCTTTCCCTTTTACTTTAAGCTAATCACATCGTGAATAAGATAATCAGAGGTTGCAGGAGACGGTGTATAACTCTTAAACACATCACAAATAGGTACAGAAGATTGGCAATTAACAAATAACTGCTTCAACTAGCCCATTGCCTAGACAAGAGCAGACGGGGAAGATGGATGCAATGACAAAAATTTTTAAGGCTTTTAGCAGATGAGTTAAAACTTTTGAAGCAGGAAATCATTACAAAGTCGCCATTCCATAATTAATTAACCCAAAACAAATGCAGTAGAAAAACATTTTGATGATAAAGAGGGTAAGAGAAACAAAGACCTCACCTCATGTGTTGTCGTCACCAACAAAAGTTTGCCAGCTATTGGAGATTTTTAACACTTTGACAAGTAGTATTTAAAATATCATAAAAGAAATGGAAGTGAAGAAACGATGCAAGGAGATGGAGAAGATGAAGAAGATCCTGGTGGGTTGAATCCAACAAGAAGACAGAAAAGACAAATGAGGGACACTTTGGCTTTAATGGAGGATACACAAGCCAGGCTAGCACGCACTTGCCGCTGGTAAAGCAGTTAGGGTTGAAGAATGATAGCTTTCTTTTTGGACCTGGTGTTCTTTTTCCTCTTAGAGAACGAGAACGATTTACTATTAGGGTAACACCGAACTTGGGTAAGTGGGATGACTAGCGTTGACTCATACAACTCTACTGTGCACAATAAGGGTGTCAATATGGTTCGGTATCAGTAATTTGGTACAGTATAGTACCGTACCGCATTTCAAACCATCAAACCAAAACCGTACCGTACCAAATTTTTACGGTACAGTATGAAAACCGTATTTTAAAAACGGTTCAGTACATTTCGGTTTGAAATCGGTCCGACAAAAATGGAACGGTTCGGTATATGGTATGTTATGAATTCGGTATAAAATCATATCACTTTGCTAATGAATCCTAATTTAGAAGGGCATTTATGCCCAAATAACAGTTTTTCTTTTATTTCTTATGTAATCCTTTTGAATATTGTGAAACACTTTGCTGTGTTTGGTATGTTTGCTCGGGATAAGATTTTGGTTTAGAATAATAAATAAATAAAAATCACGTTTTAAAATATCCAGATAAATTCAGATGAAATAGAAGAAAAACCTAACATTAATGAGTTGCAGGATTGGGATAAAGAGGCTCGAGAAAAGGTTTCATACACTCTGATTTAGCAAAGCAATGCACCCATAGTTGAGTTTCATTAAAACAATTCTTAAGAGACTAAGAGTCAGAACTCTCCAACGGGGTTTTGAAGCATTTTGGGCCGGTTGGATGGATTATGGATAGGTAGAAAGTTCACTCAATTAGAAAAAAGATTCTAATTTTGTTAAAACAATTCTAATCTATGCTTCTCACATTATGAGCAGCAGTGGTTGAGCTTCAAAAAATTAATGGCAGAATTGAAGCTCTACCAGTAAGCATGATACTCTTAAGATGCACAATAAGTTTCTGTTTAAACTCTGCCTTGTTCTCTCAGATCATTGCCTCAATTCATAAATAAGAAAATTTTGGATACAAGAATCAAACATTGACATAATTCTTCTTCTCTTTGTCAATTCAAAGATTAATTATGTGCCGCAGCAGCCTTTTTCCAAGAGAATTGTGAGTGTTTTAAGAGTTGCAGAAACTGAAAAATCGAGGAACAGAGGATCTAACAGAAACAGAACCTCTTTCAGTCTCTTTCCCTTTCTAGGTCAATAAAGTTAAAACAGAGGATCCGGAGAACGCCTAATTTCCCCATAGCAAGTAATTAAACATCACAGGCTGTACAAGAAAAATAAATCAAAAGGTGATTGAGATGAGATGTAACACAGTTCACAAAAACATAAAGTAACAAGGAAAGAGAACTCCAAAACTTGCGATTCAGATCCCTACCGATTATTCCATAGGACAAATCCACAAGTGCTTTTGAGATCCTTCAGAGAATTGTTACGAATCAGATCTCGAACTAAAGCTTTAACTATTGAAGCTTCAACTCGCAGAGTCGCAGTCACAGAGAGCCAGAGACGAACGACCAGAGAACTCGAACTGAAGGCTGAAGCTTGAACTCGAAGTCTCGAAATGAAGACTGAACTGCTGAAGCTTGAAGAAGGCTGAAGCTTGAAGAAGGCTAAAGCTTGAAGAAGGCTCAAGAGTCGCAGAGAGGTGAGAGCCTGAGAGGAACGAAGTAACGAACATCGGGATTTAGGATTATTAATAGGTGTGCAAGTTTGGCCTGGCGGCACTTACCGCCCCAAACCCGCCCTGAGTGAATAACTCAAAAAGGGCTTGGGCTGAAGATTTTGGCCTAAGGCGGGTTAGGGCCAAAATATTCTAGTCTTGAACTAGGGCCAAGGGCGGGCCTCGGATTACTCTTTGGCCCACCCAATCCATCTCAGCTTGTCCCTGATTTTGGCCCTGATTTTGGCATTTATTCTGGCATGATTCTAGCCCTAATTTTGGCCCCGATTTTGATTCTGATTCTGGCCTTGATTTTTGCCCTGATTCTGGCCCTGATCTTGGCCCTAATCCAGGGCCCTAATATTGGCCTTGATCTAGGCCCATGATTTTGGCCATGATTTGAATCTGGACCCCCTCCATCCATATGGAGAGGAATTATATAATCCATATGGGTGAATATTTGACACGTGTAAAATTTTAAAAACATGATCATATTTTGTAAAAAAATTAATACAAATAAATTATATTTTCATTACCAATGTAGTAAGCATCCACCTGATTTTGGCCCAATTCTGACCTTAATTTTGGCTCTAGTCTTGATGTTAATTTGACCCTGATCATGTATTAGATTTTTACCATAATCTTCACATTAACATTAATATAACTATAAGTCTTGACTTTGACCTTCAATCATTTTGATCATATTAGACTATGAATTCACTTTTTATATTATTTTTTAAATAAAAAATTTTTTTAACTAAGTCATTTTTAGTTCCAAAAAATTATTGGTTTTTTTTTTTTTTACCAAGGGGAGATAATATATTATAAATAATAAAAGCTAATATATAGAGAATTAATATCTAACAAATCTACACCCCAACTTCTTATCATGAATATTGACATATTTCTTTTGCCTCCAATGTGATATTTCTGAATAAGGGGAAAAAATATATATTAAAGACGGATAACTATGTTTGTAACTAAAATATAATTTTCTTTAACTACGAAAAATATATCAATACTAAATTATCGTTGATTTACTTGTTAACAATAATTTTTTTTATTTTATTTTTTTTTTTTTATTTATTTATTTATTTATTTTTTTTGAATAAGGATATCAATGGGAGGGGTTTTCAATTTCCATCACCAAAGTAATGGTTCAATTTCTATCATCAAAGCAATGAGAGACTTTAGAGATCAATATAGAATTATGGAGTATGAATTTATTTATGTTTAAAACAACATTATCAACTTATTAATTATTTGATCATTTTGTATGAGCTTGAATCATCTTATATTTCTATGAATTTTATTTTTAGTTTTTTATGATTTATTATTATTATTATTATTATTATTATTATTATATTATTATTATTATTATTATTATTATTATTATTATTATTATTATTTTATTATTATTTTATTATTATATTATATTATTATTATTATTATTATTATTATTATTATTATTATTATTATTATTATTATTATTATTATTATTTTATGAATTTACATTTGATGTTTTAGGTCAAAGGATATGACCAATTAAGGCTTGGGCCAAGATAGGGTCAATCAGGGCCAAGGACAAGGCTAATCAAGGTCAGGGACAATTAGGGCCAGGGACAGGGCCAATCAGGGTCAAGGCTAGGGCTAGGGCCAACCCATCCCAACCCAGCCCAATTAGGGCCAATTAGGATGGGAATGGGCTTGGTTTGGCCCTGTAGGGCTTAGGACCAGGGAAAATAATCATTGGCCTTGAACTAGGGTCAGGGCGGGAATGGGCTCATATTAGAACATATAGGGCTGGGCTTGGGATTGCAAAAGCCCGACCCAGCCTGGCCCAGTTGCAGCCCTAAATTTATTAAAGAGTATTAAGGTTTAAAGTCTAAACTGAAATTACAAAAATAACCTTAAATATTATATGAAATAATGAAAACAGTACGAAAACCAGTATTCGGTATTGTTCAGTGTTAGGTAATTCGGCACAGTATACGGTATTTATCGATGGTATACAGTCTGAAACCGAAAACGTAGAGTACCGAATTCCAAAAAATGGTTTCGGTACATAACGGTATAGTATGGTATGGTTAAACGGTTTCGATACTATATTGATTATAGTAGTTAAATAATTAAATTACCCTTGATTAAAATAATTGCTAAAAACTGAAATATTATACTTAAAACTCAAATTATATTTAATTATTAAAATTCATCGTACCCTTTTTTCTTTTTTTTTTATCAAACAACTAAAAAAAACACGTCACACTTAATGTCAAAATGCAATTTTTCTCTCTTTTTTTTTTTTTTTTTTATATTGAAATTGCACTTTGATATCAACTAGTACATTTTTTTTTAGTTGTTTGATAAAATGAAATAAAAAATAAAGAAGAAGGTTGGGATTTTAATAATTTAAGATAATTTGGGTTTTAACTATGAAATTTTAATTTTGAACAACTATTTTAATTTAGGATAATTTTGTATTTTAAATGCTAGGATGGTTACCGTAATTTAGTGTTTAAATTGAAAAAAATTTTCGAGCAAAGGTAGTTTGGGGTTTCAAAAAAATATTTTACGGTAAAAATTAAATTTAACCGATAAAGTTAACTGAGATAGGTGTTTGATATATTTGCTAGGTAAGAGGGGTGGTAAGTGACATTATCCAATTAAGAGATGGTCTAAGTGCTATTTGTTCAGTTACGAGGGGAAGTTAGTAATATTTACTTTATTTTCGATTTATAAAGACACTACTAGAACCTAGGAAATCTATACTTTTCAAAGGGCATATATATATCAATCAAGCTAAACAACAACAACAACAACAACGGAAAAATCAAGGACTTCTAAACGGTTGCCAAATACGAGTCTCTACTCTCTCCCTTGTTTAATTGACTCCTCTCTTCTAGAGTATAATCTCTCCCTTCTTTTTTATAATAAGTTTTACAACTTTGTTCTCATTTTCTTTTTCTTTTTTTTGATTAAAGAAATGGTAATTTTCATTTGACCCCCTTGAGATTTGACCTAAGTCATTTTCAATAGAAAAATATGATATTTTGCACTTATCTCCTATGTGTTATCTAAATAAGAACAACTAAGGATAAACCAACATTTTTATGACCAAGATACACTTTTGCCTTTTTTGTTTTCTTTCTTCAACTTATCTAGTTCTTAAATAAATGTCATTATTAGAGTGATATCCTCGGAGGAGAATGACACCCACCTCTTATCAAATAAAAAGTTCCATTTTGTTGATGCTTCCATGCATACTAATGTGGGATAGCACTTAGTGCAATGGAATACCAATGACACCCCACAAAAACATATTGGTTTAGAAGCAAATTGCCATCACAAAGGTTGTTTAGTTGAAAATGACAAACACCTCTTAGTGAAGAGGTCAATTTAGACTCTCTCAAATGGTATAAGTAATAGTTCTCTTTAGAAAATTCCCATCCGTTAATATTTTTAAAGGTTGAAAACCAATATTTTTGATGATTAAAAGAAAAGCATTACTTAAGAATATTGACATATTAGAGTTTGTAGCTCTAAACATACAAGACGATTGTTAGACGCTACCTGTGCTAGATTATCATAAATTTTCTGGAGCATGGGGGATTGAAACATAGAATAGTTAACATGTTTAGTTGCTTCAGCAACCACTACCAAAATATTAACATCATTAAATAGGCTAAAGTTTATCTGGTTTGGGCAAATTGATCAAAATATTTGGGTTGTTACTCCAAATTTCCTTGATATGTAGTCTCAAATGTGTTACTTTGTCCAATCCTTGTTGAACTTGCCACCATATTCTCCTCAACTTCATTTGCATTAACTAATCTTTCATAACTACCATACTGGATATGTCCATCTTTATATATGTCTATGTTCCATCCTGCACTTTCTAGCCGTTATACATGCTATGTATAAAGCAACATCCGATGGTTGGTGTAATTTAGTGGGTCTATGCTGTGTACGGTTTTTAATCAATAGTTGAAAATTGAAATTCAATATTTGACATTTTTTATTTTTTGGTAGAAAGTAAATTTATTGAGATGGCAAAGCCGAGGAAACAAAGCTACAAAGAGACTACACCCAAGGAGAGGAAATGGGTCAAAGAGTCGGGACCGTCACCAACTTAGCCCTCCGGGCTAGGAGATCAGCGGTCTCGTTGATCCGCCTAGAAATATGTTTAAAAAAACACTTTTCAAGCCTATGTCCCACATCTAAGGTATCCTGGATGATGGGGGCAACATCAAGAGGAGGGGGAGCAGAGCCATTCACTAAACTAATGAGCTCCTTACAATCAGATTCAAAGTAACCAATGTCAATTCCTTCCCCAAGAGTATAAAGAACAGCCATCATGAGCGCCTTTGCTTCTGCCATAAGTGTAAATGTAGCTGAGTTGGGCTCAGAAACTGCTACAATTGGCCTTCCTTGATGGTTCTTGATTATGCATCCCAAACCTGCAATGCCTAATTCTTTGTTGAAAGTTGCATTAGTGTTGATCTTGTATGCTCTATTCGGAGGGGGTTTCCATTTATCCAAACCTGTGAGTCTACTATCCATTTTGATAGTTTGGGGAGGGCCCAGCCATGCTTGAATAACTCTTGCACCAACTTCCATGCCTCTTGACCCACTTCATATGGGTTCCACGACCTTCTATTGAAAGCTCTATCATTCCGGGTGATGAGCACATTTATGTGGAAACTTAGGCATAACATCATTTATACACTTAATGGAGTTACCTTGGTTTTATGTTGTTTTTCATTTTAAACTTTTCAAGATTTACAATATTTGAGTTTTGGCTTGAATCTGCTTTTTCCTTAATTCATTCAATTCTCAATCAAATGCCGTCGGCTGTGGGCTGTTTTGGCCACTCTTTGTCAATCTTCTCTCTTTTATCAATCTCGTTTTTGTCATGGATCTTTACCTCTTCTTTTTCCTTTTTTTTTGGGGAAATCCCTTTTTGTGCCTCTGTCGTTTGATCCCTTATCCGGTTCCGTGTCTCTGCTGTTTTTGGGGCTTCCGCTCTTCCTTCCCGGTTTTGCTCTGTCTCTTGTCGGGGTTACTCGTCCCCTATTTTTACCCTTTTATTCTTCGCTGCTTCATTCTCATGTAACTCTTGGGTCTTTCATCGGTTTTCTGAGCTTGTAGCATTCTTTATTCTCTCTTCGTTTTTGGTTTTCTCTAGTTTTCTTTGCTTGACTAGTGGTTTATTTCTAGTTCTGTTTAGTTTAATCTTTTTATGTTGTTGTTCGCTTCAAGTTGTTTCAATTTTTTAGTTCGTTTTTCTCTGGGTCTAGCTTGCGTTTAGATCATTTAGTCTATATCTGTTGTTGGTTGTTGGTTCTTGTTTGTTTTGCGTGTCTTTCTTTATTAATCTTCTCTCCTCCCTCCATTCCGTTCTTCTACCCTCCATTTCTTAATTTGGTTTCTTTGTTTTTATTGTTCTCCTTCCTGGTTTGTCGAGTACCTCTGTCGTGTCTCTTTGGTTGGCTTTTTTCCTTTTTGCTTTGTTTTTGCTTTATTTTTACTTTTCCTATTCATTAATCATCTCGGCTCGGGCCTCTCGTGCCTTTGCTTCGTGGGGTGGTGTTGTTCTCATTTTAGCTATTTCCTTTTCTTTTTATTGCTTTGTTTATTGCTTTGTTATTTACTTTTGTTATTTACTTTCTGCCTTTCATTCATTATCTCGCCCGGTCGTCTGCTTCGTGGTGGTGTTGATCTCTTTTGCTATTTCCTTTTCCTTTTATTGCTTTGTTTATTTCTTTGTTTATTGCTTTGTTATTGTTCGCATTTTTTTCTGTCTTTTATTTATGCTTGATTGTGTTTTTTATTTTGGGTTTTTCATCTGGACCCCGTTTGGTCCATGTCATTTTTAGTCTTGACACTTTGATCTGCCTCCGAGGTATTCCGATCATTGGACAATTTATGGTTTTTATGACCAATACCCTCACATCTATTCTACCGTAAGATTGTAGACATGTGGTCATTCTATGGATGAACCTAAATCCATATTACACTTTCTATTCTCCATTCTCTCTCATCTTTTACTCTCTCATCTCCTTCATCCATCTCTGCCATTTTCCTCTTAACTCGGTGATGATTTCGTTGAGATCGTGTTACACACTATTCGGCCTTCTTTTGGGCTTGTTTTTGGATTTTAGTTTGCTTTGCTTGCTTCAATTATTTTTTCACTTTTAATTTAACTCTCTGAAGAGTCATGTAACACTATTCGCCTTCTTTTGAGGCTTGTTTATTGGATTTTAGTTTGCTATTGCAGATTGTTTCATTTTTTTTCACTTTTATTTAACTCTCTAGAGTCGTGTGTGATTTACATATCGCCGCATAGTTCGATGATTATCCATTTATCCCTAATTACAATGCGTCTTTCGCTCTTATCTCGTGGCTCTTTCTATTTTTATTGATAATTATCACTTTTACTTTTTCTTTGCTTTGTTCTTGTTGCCTTCGATTTGTTAGATTTTGACGAATTTTTTATTATTAGGGTTTTTACATAGTTCTAGTCGTGTTTTTGGATTCTCTTACGCGCTTCATTGGAGGTCGATCTCGCTTTCTTTTAGGTTGTCTGTATCAATCGGTGTTCTTGCGTCTCTCGGTTTGGTCTATTTGGTTCTGTTTGGGATTTGAATCGTTCCGCGCGAATCTTAGTTTATGTTGCCAAGATCTCAGCTAATCATGCTATCTTCATAAATCTTATGGCTCGGATGAACTTCCTGGGTTGAATTGTTGGGGTTGAAGGGCGGGTGGCGCGTCATGATGGAGATGGGATGAGGTTGCTTAGATGGTATTTTTCGATGGTTTATGTTCATCCGATTGGAATGATCCTGTGTCTAAATCTTCGTAGATAGCGTGTGGTTTTTGGTCTTCCTTGTCCTTTTTGATCTTATTGAATCTTCGGGGGGCGATGCAGTGTCTATTTATTTGCTAAAAATGACATGGACCAAACCTCGGGGGTCCAGATGAAAATTACCCATTTATTTTTCGTTTTAATTCGATTGCATTAGACATATAGATTAGGATCGTTTAGTTTAGTTAATTAGTTAACAAAAAAATTGAATAATTCCACTATCGCGTTACTATTAAGAAGTTCAATTCTAAGTGGCATATCTCCTGGGGGCCGAACAACACGACATGTGGGTACTTTTAAATTTCACAAACACCGGGCTTTCCAGATCTTCCAACAAATGAATGTGCAAGTTGTTATGAACTCGATTCTCTCTCTTTTAGTAGAAAAATTATTGTTCATAATCATGTCAAGCCTGGATGTGAAGGATAGGTCCACATCACCCCCTTTAAAACCGAGAGGGCTTGAAAACCAAACTGCTTTAGGGCCTGTTTGGTTACTTAAATCAAGAGATTTCAAATCTGGTTCATGATTTGGTTATACCCGTTTGGTTGTAAAATTTCCAGTTCATGAAATCGGATTCCATTTTTACACTACGTGAATTTGTAGATTTATGGTAGGGGTGAATCCAAAGATTTCAAAAAAGCTATACATTTGCACATTCACAAAAATCACGTCGATCAAATAGTTTTTTATGATGAATCCACAAATTTCATTTCACAACCAAATATTTAATTTTAAAAATTATGACTCCATAGATTTGAAATCTCTAGATGTTTGAAATCTCTAGACCCATGTAACCAAACATGCCTTTAGACACATAGAATTGAACATCTCGAGATCCTCGAAGCTGAGTGTTGCGCACATCGGACGGCTGGAGCGCTCTCCAGCTTCAACCGTCTGATGCGAACGCGAACATCAATCACCTGTGCACTGTGAGGGTAGTTTCGCGGTTTTGCCACGGGAACATGAGAAGCGCGTCAAATGCTCTTAAATTTTCTCTTGGAGACACCTTAAACCCCCTAAACCCTTTTCACCTTCGGTGCTAGTTGTGTGTTGCAGTGAACTCACAAATCCGGATCCGAGAGATGAAGAAACAGGCGGCGTTATTGACAGTTGCGGAGAAATGCAAGGTATCATCCACGGTGACCCTCTCTACTCTAAATCATGTTTGATTTCATTTTAATCTCTCTTCTGGTTCGCCTGTGCAATCTGTGATGGTAATGTTAAACTAAAACTCACAGAACATATTGGCTGCAAACTGGCAAGGCCGTCTTAATACTGTCAAAGCTGATGCTAAAGGAAGGTAAGCTTTAACATGAAATATTGTGGCACGAATTAACCAAGCCAATATTTTTATTCGTAGTAGTCATTTCTCCTATGTTGTGCTTTTGGAGTCCTGCACTATGTAATTGAAAGTATTTAATCTCGTTTAAAATTATGGATATACTAATATGGTGTCCTTCTTGATGGTGATAGCAAGGAGGAAATTCACACTTCCACGGTTAAGTATATGTTTAAGAAGGGGAAGCCATACATTTGGATACCAGAAAACGATTTGCACAATGTGGTATGGGTTTTCTCTGATTTTTGTATTCTCTTACGATTCTCTACCCTTGTCATTTACCCTTTTTTCCCTTTCAAGATACTTGTTTGCACACTTTCTTGTTGGATTTGCGCTGCCATGCCCCAAGGGAAATCTGATAATCAAGCTGTTTGAGTTCTATCTGCGTCAGCATATCAAGGATTTTGATGCCATTCGGGGGAAGGCAACTAAACTAGTGGGATTCCTTCTTGGTGAACCTGTGCCATCCTACTATGGCTTAGGAAACAGAAGAACTACTCCTAAATTGAGAAAGATAAAAAAAAGATGAGTGTAATCATCTTGGATTGGTGAGTGTGTCCTTTACAAACGAATTACACTGATATTTATAGATGGGGGAGATAATTACCCTCCTATAACTAATTCTTGAGATAATCTCCCAAAAGCTTGCAGGCCTAGAAATTCTAACTCAAAATAAGCAACTGTAAACAAGTGCTGCAACTGCTTCGTCCTGCATGGGTTTCAGCCTGGCTAGGAGAGAACCAGTTTTGTCCTAGCCCAGCGCTGATTAACCCAATTTATTCGGTAATTCTTCCAACTTGGTTTACCAGGTTTATAATGGCTGAAAATCTTTTTACGGGAGCTAAAATTGCCCCTCATGATCGTTAGATTTACTGGCTAACATTGCCCCTGTGATAGTAGCAGACCCCCACCCCTGTTAACCCCTCTTCTACAGCTCCTTTTGCCTTCTCTTCCGTTCCCCTAGGATTGCACCTAGCCATTTGTGTTAGTCCTATAGTTATATCCCCAATTCAGCATAGTTTCATTAGTCCAGAAAAATTCTGCTTATCATCTTCTTTCTTAAGAAAAACTTCTGCAAATTTTTAAATGTAGAAATTTCTGCGAAGTCAGAATTTCTGAAGTCTGAAACCTAACTCTATTACAATTCAGGCCCTTCCCATGCTCCAGAACCATATGAATAAGACCAGAACTTTCAAAGGGAGCAAGTGCAGGCCCTTCCCTAACCCTACCCGAAGTTACCTTAACCCTAGTTTTGAATTTTAGTTAAAATTTCTGATCTGAAATCACCTATTACAGCAGGATTTGGGAACCTTAAGCATACCCTAAACACTGTGAATCAGCCTTCCTCTTTGCTGGCATTCCTGGCAGCCCTCAGATTTAAGAAATTTCCAAAATACTCTAAAACCTAAGTCTAGATTTACATCAATACCCCTTAGGGCATTCAGCCAGGCCTAGTTGCGCAAACCTAGGTGCCTGTCTTGGGCCCAAATTTCAGGCCTTCTTGGTCCTACTGAACCTTGTTACATCAATGGGTCTTTAGCAAAAGTTAAAGGACAATGCCACCAAACCAAACCATGTCTGTGACATCAGTCTACCTTCCTAATTTTCCGTTTAATCTCATTTCTACAAGTAAGCTTACCAAAAATTTTAACTGTTCAGTTATTTTATTACCCTGATTCTTGTGTTTTTCAGGATCTTGCCCCAAAGAGTAGCATTGGTAGAGGATGTGAGTCAGGAGGGTTGTACTTGCTTGAGGATACTGGGTCTCCTATTGCTTGTGCTAGTGTTGCTTCTCTGCATTAAATCCATTGCCGCCTTGATCACCCGTCCTTGGAATGTTTAAAGGAGTTAGATCCCACTTCTTAGTCTCTATCTAGTTTTGAACGTGAGTTATGTCTATTTGGGAAACCCCACCATGTGAGTTACCCCTCCTTGGAATGTTTAAAGAAGTTAGATGCCACGTTTTAGTCTCTATCTAGTTTGAATGTGAGTTATGTCTATTTGGGAAACCCCACCATGTGAGTTACCCCTCCCAGAATTATTAATAAGTCTGTTTTTCCATTTGCATTAGTACATTCTGATGTTTAGGGGACTTGCCTTGTTTCTTCAAGGTTGGGAACTTGGGATTCAAATATTTTGTGACATTTGTTGAATACCATTTTAGGTCACTTGGTTATATTTAATGAAGAATTCTTCTTCGCTATTTTCTGAATGTTGTGCATTTATATCTGAAATCAAAACCCAATTTGATGTGAATGTCTTGCTTAGTGATAATGCAAGAAGCTACTTCTCAACCCCATTTATGAGTTTATGACCTAAAGAGGTATGCTTTATGAGTCTTCCTGTTTTGATACACCACAACAAAAATGGTGTAGCACAAAGGAAAAATTGCCACTTGATGGAGGTCATCAGGTCCTTGATGTTTGAAGTGAAGTTTCCTAAAGTTTTCTGAATTGATGCTATTTTGACCACATGGCTTCATCCATTATACGAGGAGGTATTCCTTATTCTGTCTTGTTCCATCCTACCTCATTATTTCCTATTCCACGTTATATTTTTGGTTGCGTATGTTTTATCCAAGGTCATCGTCCTAGATTCTCCAAATTAGATCTTAGGGCTTTGAAATGCATATTTCTTGGGTGTTCTTAAACTCAAAAAGGGTATCGCCGTTATTTACTAGTCCTGCAAAAATATTGTTATTGCGGATGTATCTTTTTTTGGATCCACTCGGTTGTTATCCACTTTGTTTCATCTAGTGAATTGGACAGTTAACTCCTTATTAGTGTGGTTCATTCTTTTCCACAGGTTTTGCCTCAAGTCTCAACCCAACCTCCAGATGTCTAGATATAGGTGTATACAATGTGTCCTCATGCAATTGCTCCTCCTCCGTCACTTGCTGACTCTACACGACCTCTGATGCAAATCCTTCTACAAATACTCCTCTTGCCCCAATAACTTTAGATCTTGATATACTTATAGCTCACAGAAAAACTATCTGTAGTTATACTTAGCATCCTGTTGCTAACTATATTTCTTATTCTTCTTTTCCCTTTCCTATGATTCTTTTTATCTACTGATAATGCTCATCCCCTACCTAAGCCTATGGTAGAAGCATTATCTGATCTTTGATGGAGGATAGCTATAAAAGAAGAACTCTCCGCTTTAAAGCAGAATGAAACCTGGTATCTTGTTCCATTAGCTCTAGGAGAGTTTGCAGCAAGGTAAAAATTTCGATCGATATGAACATTTCGACCGAAATTGGATACTTTTTTCCTGAATCTTGAAAACTCAATTTCGAGCCTCAAATGCACTCAAATTGATTTGGATTTTTGCATACTAGCTATTTCAAGCATAATAAACACTATAAAACTACTAGTTTACTAAAAAACTACTGAAAATGTAACATCCAACATTCAAAGTATATAGTACATGAATCAGAGAAGAAGCGGGAATGTTATTACTTACAAGTCTATTCTATTCAAGCCTCAAGGTCTTCCTCTTCCGTCTGCACCCCATACAAATGACAATATAACTCCCATAATGTTTGCCCCCGCCCATATAGTTTTGGTCCTTTTGGACATAGTCAAGAACTGCATCTCTGTATGTGGCCTCATCCACATGCATAAGATTCCCTAATGGTGGGAAGTTGTGAATCTCCAAAGGAACTGGTGGTGGTGGGCCTTGTGGCTGTGGAATAGTGTGGAAGATCTGCTCAACAAATGAAAGAGCACCTTGACTCTCAGGACTAGGAGAAGGATAAGGATACTGATAAGGTCCCAGTGGCTGACTCCGATAATCGACAGTGGGAGGGACACCATAAGCTCCATAGGCCGCTCCATAACCATAAGGCTCCAGTCGTGGCTGACTGGCCTGACCCTGAATCTGATAGCCAGGAGGGACACCATATGGTCCATAACTATAAGTCGACTCGGTAGAACCAATACTCTCCACATCAGTATCATATGAGGACTCTGCAGGCCTATGCCATCCGGATCCTCTGGAGGTGGAGGAGTCTCTAGCATCATCAATGCTCATCGATCTCATAGATCCCACCAAGCTCTCGGCATCGGATGGACGGTAGGACCCATATGATGGCGTGTCCTCTGTGCTCCAGCCGTGCTGTCTCCCCTTCCCCTTCCTCGAATATGTAGAGGAAACATTTTTGCCTCGAGATGCAGTTCCAGTATGGTCTGAATCCTGTGTCGCGTGGGTGAACTGACTCTCTCTTGTGAATCTCGGTGGTCGTCCTCCCCCCCTTGACTCTCACGTACTGGTGGTGGTGGTCTGATCCTTAGGATCAGCTGAATCCTGATCACGAGGTCCCACACCCTCCTCATCCCCTCCATCATCACTGTCATCGCCATCGTCATCATCACCACCATCGTCGTCATGGCCGGAGGCCTGAGTCACCTCATCCTCAGTGTCGGACCAGAAAATCAAATCCTTACTCTGGGTGGATGCACTAGGGTGTGGCACGAAGGGACGGGCGGGCTCTGCATGTGGCCTCCCTTCCAAGGCCATGAAGTCCCCCACATCAGCCCCCATCTCCTCTGCAATCTGACTATTGGGAAGACCTCCCTCCTCATCCAGCAATCCGTCTCCACTATCCCTGATCCAGTCAACTATTGGGTTATCATCATCCATCTCAAATATGTTGGCCAACTCGATATTGGTGCTCTCTCTATCCATCCCCTGTCTAATATGATCCTCTCTCAGTCTCATATTATAGTGTATGTAGACAAGGTCCTTTAGACGCTTCACACCCAATTGGTTGCGCCTCTTCGAGTGAATGAGGCTGAAGGTGCTCCAATTTCGCTCACAACCAGTGGCAAAACATGTCTGGGAGACCACTTTGCTTGCAATCACACTCAAGTGGTGAGAGTCACGTCCAAATTGCAACCACTACTCAGCTGCAACAAACATAGACTCCAAGTCATTTTAATACTTAAATAACTAAATTAAAGATAGAATATAATAATTAAATGTATAATGAAATAAATGAATGAACTTACCCGGAGGGGCGGTTTCCCGTCACGATACGGCCACAGCATGACCGAAGCTCCCAGTGGCATCCCTAAAAGCCTTTTATCTAATATATAAAGAGAAAAAACAATAACTAGTTACTAGGTTAATGACTTAGTATAAAACTACGAATTGTGAATATCAAATGATTCAAATCACTATCTCACCTCCATAAGGATGATTGCTTGTTTAGCTGTTTCCGGTTTGAACTTCTCCACTACAGTTTGGATAGCATCCATCAAATCTTGCCTCATCCCAAGATTGTCCTTGTAATGGTACTTGGGATTTAAATAATATGCTGTGTAAGAAAAAGTATGTCATAAAAGGGAATAGTTAATGCTTAATAGTGTGATAACATAATGAAAATTAAATTAAATACTAGACTTAACAACTCACCAGCCTTATGCAATGGATGCTGCAACATAGACTCCCATCTACTGTTGATGATTTGAAGGACTTTCTTATTGCCGCGTGGGTGGACCTGAGCAACTTGTTGCTTCATCCTATCTACTGCAACAAATATGTGTGGTAGAGTAGGTTTTCTCTGTTGATCTACCATCCTCAACACATTCACCACTATCCTCACATTGTGCCAGAAAGTCTCATCGAGGATGGTCAACTGTGCTCTCCTTCCTCCCACTGATGAAGAACCCTCCTAGTTAAACCACTCCTTTGATGCAAACATGCTCCTAAGGCCAGTCTTCCTACTCTCAAAGCTCTGCGGTGCTATCCAATTAGTAGCAACTTTGGTTATGCCTGGCCTCACTAACTCACCCTGACACTTGTCCCTCATCATCCTTAATGCATAGGTGTGGTTATATATGAAGGTCCTAACATGTCGAGCTTGGTCCACGGTATTCTTCACAAGCTTGACCTTTCCAATCTCCTTCAACATTAAGTCAATGCAGTGAGCAGCACAAGGAGTCCGAAAGAGCCTATATCTGTCCATCCATCAAGGCATCAAGCCATCAATACAAAGTTATAAAGTGTACATGTATATGTGTAATGTAAATATATGTATTTACAAATGAAAATTAATACTATATGTTTAGATGCCTGGAGTTCTCCTGCATCTTCAACCTAGCTTTCTTGTAGTTGGAGCCATTATTAGTCACAATTTGAACCACATTTTCCACTCCAACCTCCTTCATCACTTGCTTCAATAATTTGTAAATGTATTTTGCATCATTTTTCTCACCAGATGCATCTACTGACTTGAGGAACACTGTCCTCCAATCACAATTCAACATGAAATTGATGATGGACTGTCTAGTGGGACCATTTCAACCATCAGCCATCACAGTCACTCCATAATGATTCCACATGGGCTTTAATCCCTTAATGTACTCATTTATGTCCTCTTTATGCTTAGGCAAATAGACATTATATATCTCATATGGAGTGGGGCCCTGTACACCACTCCCAGCCTTGCCTATCTGCTCAATCATATCTCTGTAGTAGGGCCCCTGGGCTGTATGTGCTGGAACACTATGGTGATGCGCTTATTTGGAGAAAGCTATCCCCATTTTCTCCTTCACACTCCCCCATAAGTGTTTCAACTTTCTCTGTTTATGCTCAGGCCTCGCAAATAGGGCCGGATTTTGGAGAAAGCTATCCCCATTTTCTCAAGATCCGGATCTGTAGGATGTGCTGAGGAAGCTCGACCCCTTGTTGGGGCCCGTGGGATAGGAGGCCTCCTGCCTCACACTCTGAGACCTCCTCATAGGGACTTGGGAGCCACCTGTGCCTCCCATACTTACTGGCTCTCTAAAGGACCCACAACTCAGACCCCTCTGTTGCCTCCTCATGTCATCAATCCTCTGTTGCTCCCTACTCATCATCATCGCCCTCCTCAGCTGATCGGCCTCTGGATCAGGGTCATTGTCTCCTAGCTCATCCCTACCATAACCCTCAGGATCTGGAAGGTCATCTAAGCAGGCATCCTCGAACTCATCCCTCTGTGTTCTCTTCTCTTTCCTCTTTTGCTTTGTACAATTAATATATGAGGCCATTGCCCTCTTGACCTCTACGAGCACCTTTGGGCACCCTGTTACATCCCTGTTGCCACTAGCTAGATGCACCTTCAATCTAGTGGCCCCACCTCCTCCTATTTGTTTCTTACAATAATTACACTCGCTCTTCCTCCTATCAGCTGTCAGTGGCCTCCCATGTTTCCCAAGCTATGTCTGACATCTTTAAAATAGAGTGCCTAATACAATAAACACACACTAAGTATCTTGAAAAGCTCCACAATATGCTCCAAAAATGACATACATGCTTCTAATAATAACCTCCTATTTTTAAATAAAAAAAAAAATGTATAACTATATAAGTATTTTTTAATATATAAATAATTTTAAAATATATAAAATACACACAAACTATCTTAAAAATATCCACAACATGCTCCAAAAATTGTATACATGCTTCCACTAATACTCCGCTATTTTAAAATTTAAAACAGAAATTAATTGATTTTTTTAATATTTAAATATTTTTTAATTATTTAAGTATATATTAAATACAGTAAAATTACATAATTAACAGAAAAAAAAACTAATTCAACACCATCACAGCAATATGGTGTCTCAACTCTCACATACATTCATTCGAAGCTTATACATGTACTATACATATACATTTTTAGTAATATACATAATTAGTAAATAATTTTTAATAACAGAAAAATAAAAAAATAGTAGGAAGAATAAAAAAATAATTTTGACACTACAAATTCATAGATCAACACTCTAAAGTAAACATATATAAATTTGGAAGCAATCTAACATGATTTAAGGCACAAATGAAATAAAAATAAAAAAATGAAGAAGTTGGTTACTCACCTTTCAAGATTTGAGAAAATGCACAAATGGAGGAGCAAATCAAGTGTTTGAAGGAAATGGAATACTAGAAATTAGGTGTAGAAGGGGATGAAAGCAAGAGAAATCAGCAAAATCTTCAAAAGGAGGTTGAAATCTCCAGGGCGATATCGCTCGGTACTGCTTGAAATGACGGTAAAGGTCGAAATAAGCCTCGGTTTGGATATTTTAAAGCCTGTGGAAGTGTCGTGGGTATCGGGCCGAAATATCGACTCGTATCAACCGAAATATCGGTGGATACGAAACGATACATGATACATTTCGTTTCGATTTGGAATTTTGCAGGCATTTCGGTCGAATTTCGACCATTTCGATCGAATTTTTTTCCATGGTTTGCAGATTGTTGTCGATTGGCATTTATTGTCAAAGTCAATCTTTATGGTTTCCTTGCTCACCTAAAAGCAAAAGGGGCTGTGAAAGGGTATGCCAGATTTACGGAGTTGACTATCTAGATACGTTCTCTCCTGTGGCGAAGCTTACTTGTGTTCATGGAAAAAAAATTCGATCGAAATGGTTGAAATTTTGACCTAAATGTTTGCAAAATTCCAAATCGAAACGAAATACAGGTACAGGCACCAAATGTGTCATATATCGTTTTGTATCGACCGATATTTCGGTCGATACGAGTCGAAATTTATATCGGGCCGAAATGATACTTCCGCATGTTTTAAAATGACCAAAATCAAGCCAGTTTCGACCTACCGAGCCATTTTGACGCTACCGAGCGATATCGCCCTGGAGATTTCAACCTATTTTTGATTTCTCTTGCTTTCATCCCTCTTTACACCTAATTTCTACAACTCCATTTCCTTCAAACACTAGATTTGCTCCTCCATTTGTGCATTTTCTAAAATCTTGCAAGGTGAGTAACCAACTTCCTAATTTTTTGATTTTTGTTTCATTTGTGCCTTAAATCATCTTAGACTGCTTCCAAATTTATATATGTTACTTTAGAGTGTTGTTGATCTATGAATTAGTAGTGTCAAAATTATTTTTTGATTCTTCCTACTATTTTTTTTTCCTTTCTGTTTTTAAAAATTATTTACTAAATTATGTATATTGTTAAAAATGTATATGTATAGTACATGTATAAGCTTCAAATTAATGTATGTGAGAGTTGAGACACATATTGCTGTGATGGTGTTGAATTAATTTTTTTTCTTCTGTTAATTATGTAGTTTTACTGTATTTAATATATATTTAAATAATTAAAAAAATTTAAATATTAAAAAACTAATTAATTTCTGTTTTAAATTTAAAAATAGCAGAGTATTAGTGGAAGCATGTATGCAATTTTTGGAGCATGTTGTGGATATTTTTAAGATAGTTTGTGTGTATTTTATATATTTTAAAATTATTTTTAATTTAAAAAAAACTTATATATATATTATATTTAAAAATAGGAGGTTATTATTTGAAGCATGTATGTCATTTTTGGAGCATATTGTGGAGCTTTTCAAGATATTTAGTATGTATTTCTTGTATTAAGCACTCTCTTTGAAAGATGTCAGACATAGCTTGGCAACACAGGAGGCTACTGACAGCTGATAGAAGGTAGAGCGAGTGTAATTATTGTAAGAAACAAATAGGATGAGGTGGGGCCACTAGATTAAAGGTGCATCTAGCTGATGGCAACAGGGATGTAATAGGGTGCCCAAAGGTGCCCGTAGAGGTCAAGAAGGCAATGGTCTCATATATTAGTGGTGGAAAGCAAAAGAGGAAAGAGAAGAGAATACAGAGGGATGAGTTCGAGGATGCATGCTAAGATGACCTTCCAGATCCCGAGGATTATGGTATGAATGAGCCAGGAGAGTGTGACCTTGATCTAGAGGCCGATCAGCTGAGGAGGGCGATGATGATGAGTAGGGAGCAACAAAGGATTGATGACATGAGGAGGCAACAGAGGGGTTTGGGTTGTGGGTCCTCTAGAGAGCCAATAGGTATGGGAGGCACAGGTGGCTCCCAAGTCCCTATGAGGAGGACTCAGAGTGTGAGGCAGGAGGCTCCTATCCCACGGGCCCCTTCAAGGGGTCGAGCTTCGTCAGCACATCCTACAGATTCGGATCTTGAGATTCTTCGCAATGATCCGGCCCTATTTGCGAGGCCTGAGCATAAACAAAGAAAGTTGAAGCACTTATGGGGGAGTGTGAAGGAAAAAGTGGGGATGACTTTTTCCAAATGGGTTTATTACCATAGTATTCCAGCACATACAGCCCAGAGACCCTACTATAGAGATATGATTGAGGAGATAGACAGGGTTGAGAATGGTGTACAGGGCCCCACTCCATATGAGATATATAATGTCTATTTGCCTAAGCATAAAGAGGACATAAATGAGTACATTAAGGGATTAAAGCCCATGTGGAATCATTATGGAGTGACTGTGATGGCTGATGGTTGGAATGGTCCCACTAGACAGTCCATCATCAATTTCATGTTGAATTGTGATGGGAGGACAGTATTCCTCAAGTTAGTAGATGCATCCGGTGAGAAGAAGGATGCAAAATACATTTACACATTATTGAAGCAAGTGGTGAAGGAGGTTGGAGTGGAAAATGTGGTTCAAATTGTGACTGATAATGGCTCCAACTACAAGAAAGCTGGGTTGAAGATGCAGGAGAACTCCAGGTATCTAAACATATAGTATTAATTTTCATTTGTAAATACATATATTTACATTACACATATACATGTACACTTTATAACTTTGTATTGATGGCTTGATGCCTTGATGGATGGACAGATATAGGCTCTTTTGGACTCCTTGTGCTGCTCACTGCATTGACTTAATGTTGAAGGAGATTGGAAAGGTCAAGCTTGTGAAGAATACCGTGGACCAAGCTCGACATGTTAGCACCTTCATATATAACCACACCTATGCATTAAGGATGATGAGGGACAAGTGTCAGGGTGAGTTAGTGAGGCCAGGCATAACCAGATTTGCTACTAATTGGATAGCATTGCAGAGCTTTGAGAGTAGGAAGACTGGCCTTAGGAGCATGTTTGCATCAGAGGAGTGGTTTAACTGGGAGGGTTCTTCATCAGTGGGAGGAAGGAGAGCACAGTTGACCATACTCGATGAGACTTTCTGGCACAATGTGAGGATAGTGGTGAAGATGCTTGAGCCTGTGGTGCATGTGTTGAGGATGGTAGATTAGTAGAGAAAACTTACTCTACCTCACATATTTGCTGCAATAGAGAGGATGAAGCAACAAGTTGCTCAGGTCCACCCACACGGCAACAAGAAAGTCCTCCAAATCATTGATATTAGATGGCAGTCTATGTCGCAGCATCCACTGCATAAGGCTGGTGAGTTGTTAACTCTAGTATTTAATTTAATTTTCATTATGTTATCACACTATTAAGCATTAACTATTCCTTTTTATGACATACTTTTTCTTACACAACATACTATTTAAATCCCAAGTACCATTATAAGGACAATCTTGGGATGAGGCAAGATTTGATGGATGCCGTCCAAACTGTAGTGGAGAAGTTGGAACCGGATCCAGCTAAACAAGCAATCATTCTTATGGAGGTGAGATAGTGAATTAAATAATTTGATATTCACAATTCATAGTTTTATACTAAGTCATTAACATAGTAAGTAGTAATTAGTAACTAGTTATTGTTTTTTTTCTTTATATATTAGATAAAGGCATTTAGGGATGCCACTGGGAGCTTCGGTCGTTCTGTGGCCATATTGGGACAGGATTCCGTCCCTGCGGATAAGTTCATTCATTTATTTATTTCATTATACATTTAATTATGTTCTATCTTTAATTTAGTTATTTAAGTATTAAAATGACTTGGAGTCTATGTTTGTTGCAGCTGAGTGGTGGTTGCAATTTGGACGTGACTCACACCACTTGAGTGTGATTGCAAGCAAAGTGCTCTCCCAGACATGTTTTGCCACTGGTTGTGGGCAAAATTGGAGCACCTTCAGCCTCATTCACTCGAAGAGGCGCAACCGATTGGGTGTGAAGCGTTTAGAGGACCTTGTCTACCTACACTATAATATGAGACTGAGAGAGGATCATATTAGACAGGGGATGGACAGAGAGAGTACCAATATCGAGTTGGCCGATATATTCGAGAGGGATGATGATGATAACCTAGTAGTTGACTGGATCAGGGACAGTGGAGAGCCATTGCTGGATGAGGAGGGAGGTCGTCCTAGTAAACAGATTGCAGAGGAGATGGGGGCTGATGTAGAGGACTTCATGGTGAGGGAGGGGAGTGCACATGCAGAGCCCGCCCGTCCCTTTGTGCCTCACCCAAGTGCATCCACCCGGAGTGAGGATTTGATTGTCTGGTCCGACATTGAGGATGAGGTGACTCAGGCCTCTGGCAATGACGACGATGGTGGTGATGATGACGATGGCGATGATGGAGGGGATGAGGTGGGTGTTGGACCTCGTGATCAGGATTCAGCTGATCCTAGGGACAGACCACCACCACCATCACGATGTGAGAGTCAAGGGTGGGGAGGACGACCACCGAGATTCACGGGCAAGAGTCAGTTCACCTATGCGACATAGGATTCATACCATACTGGAACTGCATCTCGAGGCCAAAATGTTTCATCTACATATTCGAGGAAGGGGAAGGAGAGACAGCACGACTGTAACACAGAGGACACACCATCATATGGGTCCTACCGTCCATCCGATGCCGAGAGCTTGGTGGGATCTATATGATCGATGAGCATTGATGATGCTAGAGACTCCTCCACCTCCAGAGGATCCGGATGGCATAGGCCTGCAGAGTCCTCATATGATACTGCTGTGGAGAGTATTGGTTCTACCGAGTCGACTTATGGTTATGAACCATATGGTGTCACTGTCCTTCCTGGCTATCAGATTCAGGGTCAGGTTAGTCAGCCACTAGTGGAGCCTTATGGTTATGGAGCGCCTATGGAGCTTATGGTGTCCCTCCCACTGTCACCTATCGGAGTCAGGCACTGGGACCTTATCATTATGGACCTTATCCTTCTCCTGAGAGCCAGGGTGCTCTTTCATTTGTTGAGCAGATCTTCCACTCTATTTCACAGCCACAAGGCCCACCACCATCAGTTCCTTGTTTGGAGATTCACAACTTCCCACTGTCAGAAAATCTTATGCATGTGGATGAGGCCACGTACAGAGATGCAGTTGTTTACTATGTCCAAAACCATGTGGGTCGAACATCATGGGACTTGTATTGTCATTTGTATGGGGTGTAGACGGAAGAGGGAGATGAATATAATAGAGTCAATAGACCGGTAATTAATAACATTCTCGCTTCTTCTCTAATGTACTATATACTTGCAAAGTTGGATGTTACATTTTCAGTAGTTTTTTTAGTAAGCTAGTAGTTCTATAGTGTTTATTATGCTTGAAATAGGTAGAATGCAAGAATCCAAATCAATTTGAGTGCATATGCGGCTTGAAATTGAGTTTCCAAGAGTCAGATAAAAAATGTCCAGTTTAGGTCGAAATTTCCATTTCGACTGAAATTTCTTCCTTGCTTATGTTAGACTCTTAGTATGTCTAGCAAATACTAGCTAGTGGCCTTGTGGCAACTGAGATGTTAAAAATGTTTTCTTGCATGGTACCCTTCAGGAATAGGTGTATATGGAGCAACCTTCAAGGTTTATTGCTTAAGGGGAGACTAATGGACTAGTATGCACGTTGAAGAAATTCTTGTATGGTCTTAAACAGTTTTCACGAGAATGTTTTGGCAGGTTCGCTAAGGTAGCATGTAACTTTGGGCTATTTTGGTGAAGTAATGATCATTTAGCATTCTATCGGCTTTTGCATACAGGAAGATTTTCTTGATAACGTATATTGATGACATCAGCATCACTATTGGTGATGATTTTGTTGGGATAGATGAACTAAAGACATATCTCCAACAAAAGTTTCAGACTGAAGATTTGGAAAAATTGTAATATCTTTTGGGTGTGGAAGTTGCTCAGTCTATTAAGGGAGTATTCCTTTCTCAGCGGAAGTATGATCTGGGTTTACTTATTGGGATAGGAATGCTTAGATCAAAACCTTTAGATTCTCCTATGGATCAGAATGTGCAGCTTGTTTATGAGGAAGGAAAACTATTTGAGGATCCTCAAAGATATAGAAGACTGGTGGGTAAACTGAATTACCTAAAAGTGACTCAACTCAACATTGCTTTCCTAGTTAGTTTGGTGACCAGTTTCTTTCCTCTCCTAGGGCGGCACATGGGGAGGCAATTATATGTATCCTTTGCTATCCTAAGAAAGCACTAGGGAAAGGAATTGTTATTAGAACCATGGAATAAAGTTTTACCAAAACAGTCAAAATTTTAACCAAAATATCTGCATTTTTCAAAATTGAGACGAAACTTGGGAGATTTTGTTTCATTACAATGTTTTGTGAGACAGTCTAAAATTTTGACCAAAATTGGTTGAAAGCATTCAGTTGATTATTCCTTATTAAATCCTCTATCTCAGTTGTAGGTTTTGACCTTTATGCCTTGGTTTCACAGCTTAGGTTTCAACCTATATTTGCTAAGTTCTCTTGTATTTGGTATTATACCCCATTTTCACCCTATTTCCTAAACTCCTTTGCCTTCAACCAGCTCTTTTGCTGGACCCCTGTGTTTGTCAACAACAAAATGTGAAGCTTGAGCCATTACCAATAGTTCCAAACTTCCCCTTTTTTTATTTTTGTTTTGTTCATGCCTTAAATGAGCTATCACCTGATCGGGTTGGTTATTGTATTTTGTTAATTTGTTGTATATGCTACAGTTTTATCAAACAATTCATGTATGCTGATGATTCTATGCATGTATGTAATATAATTTCTACAACCATGGTGGGAGATCTCGCTCTCGAGCGAGATCTCATCATTCCAAAATAGAGAGATCTTGTCCGAGATGGCGAGATCTCGGTTAAGATCTACCAAAATTCTAGTGTAATCTCGGTAGCCCATCTCAGTGGGTTTTAGGGTCCTGGTTGGGCTGAAACTTGGTATTTAGCCTATTTAAGGGCTTTTGAACACATTGGTGGCCTTAGATTTGTGAGAAAATAATCCTAAGTATGTCTTCTAAGTCGACCCTATGTGTAAAATCAAAATGCTGTGAAATGCAAGGTTAGACAACATGTAGTGTGGAGATATCAAGTAATTCAAGTTATCAATTATTAAGTGTCAAATACATTAACATTACACATCAAACTATCAAAGAACTTAAATGTCTTCAAAATTTTACAACCATAAGAAGTTTTAGACTCTTAGTAAGTCATAAATCATAATCCATAAGTTCACAATCACAAGAGTACAAAATTACAAGATTACAATTTACAACTCATAAAGTTACAACTTACAACTTGTAAGTTACAAGACCACAAGTCTACAAACAGCAAGAGTATCACTCAGCATTTTGCATCAACTGATTCTGAACGGTGGCCACATATGACTCCCAAGTCAACTCATCACTATAACATGTCACATATCATTTTACATGGAACCGATATGTTTCCATGTCAGAATATAATAGCACTCTGGGATAACCGTCAATCGTGGCTAGGTGAAAGAGCCATTGCTATTGTTGTTGTTCATGTTGCTGTTGAATATATGGGTAGGGGTTTCTAAATCACTCAGTTAACAACCCACCTTCACTCCCATATGTGTACTCTTCAGGTGCAGGGTCTTGAGGAATAACACGATCTCCATAAGAAGAATACCTAGTGTAATCTGACCCGGGCTGTGATCCCCGTATAGATACCCCGATGACTGTCAACTGTCCAAACTTTGGTGTTGTGAACCACTGTGACCATGATCTAGGCTCATACTTCCCATGTTCAAGTCAAGATCCTGCATGCTCGCATCATCATTCGTTTGCCCCTGGTTTTGATCTGCTCTTCCTACTCCTAGTATAAGTCCAAGAGATAGGGAAATTGTGCCTTGTATGTGTCGGATGACTCGGATCTGGTGGAGGTGACTCCCTTTGTTGACCCTGACTTCCGCCAGTAACACCACCAGCCTGACTGCCTTTATGACTTGATGGCTGACTTGGGCCACTTGGCCCTTTGGTATCATCGGCATCATCTAAACTCCCACTACTAGACGTCACCGCAGTTGGTTTAAGTCGATCAGGTGGCTCCACAAATGGTACACTTTGTCCTACTGATGCTGCTACAGCAGCCTGACCCTCATCAGAAGACACGTGGTCAGCCACAACCTTTGGGCCCATAGCAGCAACAATGGTAGGATCCGGTTGCCCTCCTGGCCCATCCAGCACTGGGTCACCTCGATCCCTAACCCACTGATATATGACATCATCTTCCTCATCCTCTGCGGGGGGGGGGTTGTGGAATATATTAGTCAACTTAATCGGTTCTCGATTTTCGTCATCTATATCATCTTGTATGTGCCCTACTCTCAATCTCATGTTGTAATGCACATTCACTAAGTCCTCGAGCCTCTTACTCCCCAATCTGTTTTGTACCTTACTATGGATGAGCGAGAAGGTGTTCCAGTTCCTCTCGCAACCAGAGGATGAACAAGTTTGTGAGAGTACTTTAATTGCTATGTCCTTGAGATTTGGCGAACTAGTTCCATATAGCAACCACCAATCAGCTGCAGAACCAAATATAAGAATGCATTAGGCAAGTAAATCTTAATACTTATATAACTTATCAGTTATTAGTTATCACTTACATAATTATACTTATAGTAATGGACTATTTACCAGAATCATTTTTTTGCCTAGTTGCAACCGCATAAGGCTTTCCAAAACTCCTAGAGGCATCCCTGAACTCCTTGATCTGTACACCAATTCTTCAATTATTGTACTTTTATAGTTTTACTAATGTATATGCACTAATACGAGAAGTTGAAGAAACAATTGAATAAGTTCTACCTCTCCATTGATTGTCCCTTGCATGACGGGATTTGACACAAGCTTCTCCACCATGTCTTGCACTGCGTTCATCAACCTTACATTAAGCCCAGATCATTCTTGGAATGGTACTTTGGGTTGAGGTAGTAAGCTTGTATTATGGAAATAAAAAATTTGGTTAGTGATTTGGTTGTTTACTTGTTTATAAATTATAATTTATAACAAATTAACAATGTAAATTAAAGTATACAACAAAAACTTAAAAGACTTAAAAGTGACTCACCAGCCAAGTGCAAAGGATGCATCAAGTGTATCTTCCATCTATCATTGATGATCCTCTCGTAGGATTTGAAGGATCCACGGGCAGCAACTCTAACCAACTCTTTCATTTGCTGGAGGGCAGCATATATGTGGGGCATTGTGGGCTTCTTCTCCAAATCCATCATCCTTAAAACAAACACAATAGGCTCTAAAATGCCCACTGTCCTATTCAGCTGCCTCCAAAAGGAAGCATCAACAATGGTTTGTTGGACTACTACTGCATCAGGATGGCTAGATCCACACCAATTAAACCACTCCTCACTTGCAAACATGTGCCGTAGACCCACCACTTTCTTCTGGAAGCTTTTCAGAGCTACATAGTTGGTGGTGAATCTAGTCAATCTAGGTCTGACTAGATCACCCTTACTATGGTTCCTCATCATCTTCAGCACATAACCATGGTTATAAATAAAATTACTTACCCTTCTAGCCCTGTCAACCACAACATTGATTGACTTTCTTTTCCCCAAGTCCTTCAACATAAGATCAATTGAGCATGCTGCACATGGTGTCCAAAAGAGGTGGATCCTGCTGATCTTCTTCTTCATCAACATTTCACCAGCTTTTTTGAAGTTAGCACCGTTATCTGTGACAATTTGGACAACTTTGTTTGGCCCTACCTCGAGGACCACCTGCCTAAGAAGCTTGTAAAGGTAGTCAGCATCTTTGATTTTATCTAAGGCATTCACTGACTTAAGGAAGGATGTCTTTCCATTGCAGCTCAACATGAAATTAATGATGGATTGTCTAGTAGGACCAGTCCATCCATCAGCTATCACAGTAACACCATATGTAGTCCATCTTTCCTTCAATGAACCAACGTATTCCTCCACCTCCTACTTCACCTTTGGTAAATATTTATTCATTACTTCCCAAGCTGTTGGGCCTTTAACCCCTACACTTGCCCTAGCAACTGCATTGATCATCCCCTGATAGTATGGTGTTTTGGCTACATTGGCTGCAATGTTGTTGTATAGCATGAATTTGCTGGATTGCCAACCTAGCTTCCTCCTCTCTATTGCTTTCTTTACCTCTAGCAATCATATATGGAATGCTTCTTTGATAGATGCCTTGATGCTTGAAGAGGGAGGGGTCTTGGTCAAATGTGGCATCATAATGTCTAGTCTTCCTCCTCCTTTCGGTTCTCTCACTTCCGTGAAACTATGTCTAGGTGGCATGGATGCCCCTGACCCCAAACCACCTGCTCCTCTTGTCTGTTCATATTGTCTCACATTCTTAAAATGTAAGGACTGTCTGCTAGCTTCCATTGCAGCCTTCATCTGTCTCCACTCGGCCTATGACTCAATACCCATAACCCTCCTCCTCTCCTCATCAACAAAAGGTCTAGCCAGCACTGAATCCTCAAATTCCCTTTGCTTTTGTGCCGTCTCATCCTTTCTTGGTTTCCCTCCCTTTTAAAGTTGCTGCAAATTGCTTTTTGCACTTCATAAGGAACCTTGGGACACTTGGAAACATCTTTGTAACCACCAGCCAAATGTTGCTTTAATCTAGTTGAACCACCAGAATTCAAGGTCTTGAGGCAATACTTGCATCGGGATTTTTTCTTGTTGGTAGTCAGTGGATCCCCATGTTGCCAAACAATGTTTTGAGTCCCACTGCTAGTGCCGCCACTCCCACTAGTTTCCATTTAAGATACAAGTCTACAACACTGAAATACATAGATGAATGTTTCCAAATAATCATTAGAATATTTTTTAGATAAATAAAAACATGTAAAAATAATTTATAGAACAACAAAACACACACTTTGTTCTAAGATAACATATATACAATGCTCAAAAAACATGTTTTGATTTTTAAAGTAACCTACATAATATGAGCATCATTTAAAAAAAAAGATAATTTTTTATAATTATTTTATGTAAAAATAATTTATAAAACAACAAAAACACACACTTTGTTCTAAGATAACATATATACAATGCTCAAACATACATGTTTGTATTTTTAAAATAAACTACATAATATGAGCATCATTTAAAAAAAATATATAATTTTTAATAAAATATAATTTTTAATAATTATTTTATTTAATTATGAGCAAATTGCACTGACACCCCAAAATGGAGGCCTTAAAGCACTGACACCGCACTTTATGTTTAAAAAGCATAGAGACCCAAAATTGGATTTTTATTGGATATATTTGTCAAATTTATCAATGAAAACTATTAAATAACTGTTTATTTTCAAAAATATCCCTATAATAAACATCTGAAAGGTGTTCAGTGGCAAATTGGACAACCAATGAAAATTCAATTTTGGGGTCTCTGTGCTTTTTAAACATAAAGTGGGGTGTCAGTGCTTTAAGGCCTCCATTTTGGGGTGCTAGTACAATTTGCTCTTTAATTATTTAAAATAAAAAATAAAAAAAAATACAGCAAGCATGATAATCAAAATATGAATACATGAGATTGTAGCCCTTTCAATGAAGTTTAACATAAGTGATAATCACATTCATTTCATAAGTATTTTTTTATATTTTTAATTTTAATTTTATAGATAATATATTTTTTTAAATACGAAAATCCAAAAAATAAATTAATAACAGAAAATTAAATTTGTTTCCATGAAAGGGTAGATTAAAGCTAGTAGATCAACATATATTTATACTACACTCACACACCCATTGTAGAATATTCTATTTAAAAAAAATTCAAATTTGGGAAAAAATCTTACCTTTGTTGAAGATCTAATTGAAATAGGCTTGAATGATGATATTCTGTTGTTGTAGATGTGTTAATGATGTTTAGAAGTTGAATCCCCAAAAAATTCCGGCAAAAAATCAACTTTCCGGCCAATTTTGCAACTTTCAGCGAGAGAGAGGCGAGATATTCTTCTCTCGAGCGAGATAGGGGGTTTTAAAACCCCCTAAACAAGTGGTTGGATCACTTTTGGCGAGATCTCACGTCAAGATCTCCCATCTCTCCCCTCTTGACTCTCATCTCATCTCATCTCGCTATCTTCAGATAGCAAGATATCTCGCGAGATCTCCCACCATGTCTATAACTCGAAACTAGTCATTTGTTAGTATACTTGAACGATAATTTTTCAGTGTTTTTTTTTTTTTTTGCAAACTACCAGTTCCATTGTGTTTATTATGCTTTAAATATGTAGGATGCAAGAAATTAGATGAAATGGAGGCCATATAAGCCCCAAAACCTGGGTCGATACCTTGCTCGAAAAGTACCAGGTCTTGATTGAAATTTTGGTCGAAACCTCGAGATTTTGGTTTTTGGCCACGTTGAAACCAGCCTCGAAACCATAACTTCAATCCTTGGTTAGAAACCATATAACAAGGTGGAAGGTTTCTCTGATGTTGACTGGGCTAGGTCTCCAGTGGATAGGTCAACCCTTGGGTGTTGGACCTTATAGGAGGTAATTTGGTCTTTTGGAAAAGGAAAAAGCATATTGTTGTTGCTTGGTCTAGTGCTGAATTGAAGTATAGGGCCATGGCACTATTGACTTATGAGGTGATGTGGTTATAACAACTTCTGTTAGAATTGGGCTTCAAGGCTACTACTACTATGCAACTATGGTGTGGTAATTAGACTGCAATTCATATTGCTCCTAATCCTATATTTCATGAAAGGATTAAGCATATTGAGGTGGATTGTCACTTTATCAGAGAAAAGAACAAGGCAGATTTATTGCTCCTAGTAACATTAGAACCGGTGAACAGCTAGTTGATATTTTCACTTAGTCTTAGGGATTGGGAAAATTAATTATATTTTTAGCAAGCTGGGCATGCTCAACATATATGCTCTAGCTTGAGGGGGAGTGCTTGAGAATATTCCCACTAAGCTGGTAGTAGCCAATGCCAGCCTGAGATCTCTTGGGATCTCTCCTTATCCTTTGGGCCTTTTCATGGATCTTTTATGCATTTTACTTTGGTATTTTTTGGGCCTAGTATAAGGCTGCCTTACTCAAATCCTTTACCTAAATTCCACACAATACAGCCTCTCTTCTGGCTGATTCTTCTTCTCTTCCTCTTCATATTCCTATTTTCTACCATTCAATTGACTTAAAGAATCAATGAAAAGTTTTCATTCATATCCTACTAATCAAGAGACGTGTGCACATACCTAACTTCAAGGTGTGTTTAATCCCCAACAATCCAGCCAAGAAAATTTTTGTTGAAAAAGGAATGTAGGGATTTGACTGAGAAATATAGGATTTAAAGCCAAAAAGGGGAAATCTAGTTGAAATCTAATAGGTGGTACCAAGACGAGATTTATGAAATGTGTACGTCTAGTCAAAACAGGGTATGAAAGTGAATTAAGATGGATAGAAATGGTTGGAATGGTCAATTTTGACCAAGATGGACTGAGATTTTGTACTTTTTTCTCCTATCGGGGAATTTCGTCTCGTTTTTGGGGAATTTCACCAAGATTTCCAGGAGGTTTGAACCATGATGTTAACTAGTATCTGGTTTATCTAGACAATAATTCCCCCCCCTCCCGGGGGTGGGCGAAGGTGAGCTCTTCTGCTTGATTACTTGAAGTTGGTTGTAGGAAGTTGCAAGCAATACTTTTCTCAACCAGCATCTCTGCACAATGTCTAAGCAAAGGAGGGGAGTCGGCATCTTCCATTTCTGTGTTGGGGTTTCGGGGTGGGTGTCTAGTTGGCAAATTTTCATTGGAATGGCAGGTGGAGAAACAGGACGATATCTCTCTTAAGACCCTCAATACAAGTAGTGCGATATGAGTATGATATACTATACCAGGCCTTGGCAGTAACATAATGATACAGTTGGGCAGCTAGAACATAAAAGCAATGACATAATTTGCTTGCATTGTGACATAGTGAGAAGCATTGAAGCTTTCTTCACCTATCTAGGGAGAGGTTCCCAATGTATCGACAATGGGGAAACTTGTAACTATTATCCAACCACAGATTATGCTCTCCCTCACACCACACCTTTCTTCACCTTGTATGGGTAGGGCTATCATTTACACAAAATATTTTCATGGCTCTTTGATGGAGGTGCTTGGTTTGCTAGGGTTAACGAATGGTTGCTTCCATGAAACCTACTGTTTGTCATGCAGTTGTTGACTGGTTAACCATAGATATTCATGAGTTTTTCTGGCAACAGATCCCTTCTGTTTCTCCCTTTTTTGTTCCTGCACCTGACTTTCTTCTTTTATTCTTCTGTTACTCTATTGTTGCAGTACTTGTATTTTTATGATTAGTGTTTGAACTCTTTGATATCAACCAATCAACCAAGTGTTGTGGAGTCAACTCATCCCCTCAGGAACCCAAATGCCAGATTCCTCTTGTGCAACGATATTAAGTCCAGTAACCTGTCCTGGTTCTACTGGTATAGCCAAGTTTTGGTCTTAGAAGTCTTGTTAACTTCCTTCTGGTTGCTTCTCTGAGTGCTTTTTTTGGGGTCAAACTCTGAGTGCTTTTTGGTTAGGAACAATAGCTCTCGTACTCTAGGTACCTCTTCCTGAAATTTCACTACGATCGGATTTCAAATGAAAGAGTTTTTCTCATTTACTGGTTTCAGCCTATCACGCTTGCTGTTTCACTGAATAGCTGGGGGATGAACTAATTTCTTCATTATAAATAGGGCCTGAGATCATTATAATTACTAGAAGGTTCTTGGTTACTAGAGTGCTGCCTATTCTCTCTTTCTGCTGAAATGCCCTAGTCATGCCTCTTAAGTTGATTACTTTAAGTTCCAAGTTCCAAATACCTCTTTGGCTTCAAACAGTTTCCTCATTATGCTGTGATATTGCCAAATAACTGCAATTTTTTTAGCCCTTAGTGCTTGTGGGGCCCATAGTGATCCCAGGGGTTTTCTTTATTATTTAATTATACTTTTACTTACTCTATACCAGGATTGCTTGTCTACTCTGTAATTTCTAACTACCAATGATTTTTGCACATACTCCATACAGGAGGCCGAATTCCTGTTTTTATATGATTAAGTGAACTGTTTGACCAATATAATTGTTATTGATCAACCAAAAAGAACTGCAGTCACCCCGTGGAGTATGTCATGTCTTTGTGCCATAAAACTCACAAGTTTGTTAAAGAGATTTCCTTGTTGGTTCTTGTAGAATGACAGATTTAATTATATATGGGCTCTTGTAGAATAGCATATTTAATTACTTGTACAGCATACCAGATTGCGATCTAGGGGATTTATTTTGTTAGTTGTATTTCACTTTAGATCTCCTAGGGGTTTAGAGGGGATGGGAGCTTTATTGACTAGTGTTTGCCTGATAACTTTTTTCTTATTTCCTCTTTGCAGAACACTATTATTGATGAGCGTGGGTCTCTTGCTGTGACCAACCCTATCCCAGGTCCTCTGGGAAGCTTGCTGAGATCTATGAGAAAGGTCACTGTTGCACATCTGTGTGGCTTCGTTATTTTTGATTTAGCTGATATGTTGGGATTCTTTTTGATCCATGCATTATAACCTAACAGTGAATGTTCACTTACAAAGTTCTTGAATATATTTTCTATTAAGTCATGCAATTGTCTGCTAAAATTTGACCCAACTTTGTTGTTGCTATAGTTGCCTTCTCGGGTTGCTTTGACTGGGGATGTGGTCCCTCTCAAGGATGATAAGGTAATTTTTCCATATTCTCTTTCTTTTTTTTTTTTTTTTTTTTTCCTTCTAAATTTTGGATAAGGGGGAAAGAGTTACCATGAAGTATCACTTCCAAGGTGGAAGTGAAATCCAGGAATGAGACGAAAAGGATCTACTGGAAAGAAGACCAAATTTGAAAGGAAAGAAAAACCTCCAACTAGATGCCTGGCTCCCAGAGTGCCTTGAATGAGGTAGCTGCATTCCATGGTTTCATATTCCCCTTCATACCTTCTTGGCCTGGAGAGCTTTCACACTATCCCTTCAATGCATCCCCCTTCTGGGAGAAAGGGATTTCTTCCACTGAAATTGCTGCTTCCATTAGGATGGGATAGGGATTTCTTCCACTGTGAAATTGCTGCTTTCATTAGGATGTTTTTGAAAGGTCCAAAACACTTACTCTTCACATGCATGTTCTTATCAGCTGTTTGGAAAGGTTTGCCTCATAGTCATAGGTCGTCGTCATCTACCTTGAGATGGGCCCTCCCATTCAAGGAGAAACTTTGATGGGTCAAGAGATGTTTTAGTGGAAAAATCTTAGTGTTGCGCTGACAGTAAGCTTTAATCTGGTGCAGTCATCTGCCACATCTGGATGGAAAGAGGCACTTGGGTTGTGTAAATGAGCATTTTTCTAACAAATAATTATTGTTTATTACAGATTCAGTTGGCTAACGAAAGTTTAAGAGAAGCTATATTGTTGGAAAGGAAAGCAATCAGTCATGCCAGTTATTCAGTTTCTGGTTTATTGAGTTCTTCCACCCTCAGTTGTACATCTCGAAGTGACAATCTTCAGAATGTACTTGATGGAAGTGAACCGTATGTGGTTTTTAAGTTTAATATAAGGTATGAAACTTCAATCCATGTTTTCTGTCATATGATTGTCTCTTTGTTTGACTACTGCGACAGAGCTGGAGAAATTATTGTTCTTCCAGGTGAAATCAGTATTTTAGCTTCAGATTGTAAGGCTAATGAAATTTATGATAGCAGATAGTCAATTTGCTAGAGGAACAGTATTTAAAATGTTTAATAATGGGGATTTAGCAGAAGTGCTTTAATTGTCTCTGTGCAACATGTCCATCTTCTTGTTCGATGTTGGAAGCCATGACTGATTCCTGTTATCATCCCTTAAGTATTGGGGGTTGCTGTTAGTGGATGATGACATGGATGCCCTTTACATAATATTCTATTATTTCAACCAGTTATTTGGCCCTGGTTCCTACCTCCTCCATGACAATTCTTAGAGAAAGATTCACGTTATGAGGTTTCCATTTATTGTTATTTCTAATGGTTAAATGCTTCCCCTCCCCCCCCCCTCTCTCTCTCTCTCTCTCGTTGATATTGACACACTAGACATCTTGCTGTCATGCCTGCCTGAAATTTCCTAGAGAGCCGTAGGACTTTGGTTTAATCAATATTGTAAATTGTAATGAAATGGTGCCACCCTTGAGTGTGACATTTCCATTCGAACGGACTATATATTTTTTTAATTTAATTAACATGATCAAATTAGATTAAAAGGATTAGATAATCCATGACATCCTTATAATAATTCCCCTAAACTTACCAGTCCCTGCATTCCTAGCTATCAATTAAGTTACGTTTACATGGACATTGTTGTTACGACATCACCTAGGTGTTTAGGGTTCTTATTTAGGTCCACGGTGATAGCACCTCTTTTTGATACTTCATGAGCTCACACCAGTTATGTTTGTTGCCCCCCCCCCCCCCCCCCCACCCCCAAAAAAAAAAAAAAAAAAAAAAAAAAAAGAAAGAAAGATGGATATGCTTTTAAGTGCAGTTGTATAAAACTAGGATAAAAGCTGGGCACGTGCTGCCTCTTTGCTCCCCCCCTCCCCCTCCTATTCCAGCCCCACATTGGTTGAGCTACTAGCTCCAGGAAAGCGAGCACCATGCCCAGCCTGTACCTGTGCTTCTGGACTACATTCCTAGGGCACCTTGGCAATGCTTTGGGCATGCATCCCTCCAGGTTGCCTAACCTCTTCAACAACAATGCTTCATAGTAACCATAATTAGCATAGTTCAAGCAACATTTGATGTCAAACCATGCTTTTAAGGCTATTCCATGGCCAACTGCAGTCTGCTGGCTTCGAAATCACCTGAAATAATTCGTGGGAATCCATCAAAATTTCAGGGATTTGCAAGCCTGTAACAGTGCTTCATGTACCTTAGAGAAATCTTCTCAAAATGTGGTTTCTGTGCCAACTGTCCATTGCTACGGAAGCAGTATGGTTACAGAAATAACAACCAAGGCCTCCAGAATATAAGCTGCTTCCTGTTTTGGGAGGTTCTCCCTCTCGAGGAGCTATCTAACTGCCCTTCGGTTCCCTGATGTTGCAGCTTTCTTCTTTCTAACTTGAAGAATGGTGACCTAGTTTTATATGCACAAGCAAGTAGGGCTTCTTGTCTCCCTACTTTTTCCATTGCAATAGTGTTTTGAGGGAGTGACTAAACCACTCGGGAATGATGTAAGTATTCAAAAATGAACAAGTGAATGGCATAGGTAAATATGCTTACAGTTGAGAGGTGAACTCATGAACTTGATCGTTTATATGATCTTCTATGAAAATTAAGGAAATGACATCATGACATTAGTTAGATTTATGACATAATACTAATATAGGAACCGCTGAATTTCAGCATCCCATTTATCTGAAATTCTGTGTCCTCTCAGAGGGAGGGGGTGGGTTTGGCAGTACTTGTTTGCATGTTGTTTCTAGTTCTGCTGTAGAAGTGACTTGACAAAGTATCTTCCCTACCTCTCAAGTGTGACCACCTGAGTCCTTAGTATTTTCATGTTGCATGTTAGATATGGTTTGCCAAAATTCTGAAAGTTCTATACAATCTTCCTGCTTTACACCAAGTTTTAGATCATTGTTTTTCCTATGCCCAGTTAACAGATGATGTAAAGTGTGTCCATCCAGATCATGTTCCTATATTGATGGAACTGCGAGCATACACGAAGTTGAATGGGATAATATTCAAGCATCCAAAGCTGATCCATTATGTAAGATTCATTACAGACACTTGTATACATTTACTTTATTTATAAGAATGATTTTTCTCTCTTATTGAGCTGGATTTAAAATTTCTTCTGTATACATTTCCTTAGTTGTAACACTTGTTTGTATAAGTCTTCTAATCTCTTATGTCATGTAATTTTCATGTGTAGCGCCATTTGCTGAAAAAATAATTGATGGAATCAATCAGAGCCAGGCGAGACGTAGAGCACTGATGCTTTTCTGTTTTGTATACTTGAACGTAAATGCAAGGGTGAGTTACAGTTTCATTAGCTTGTAACAATGTCATTCTGAATGGTATTGCATATTGTTAAATTTTCTATATGTGTGACACCTGAATGTATAGTAATTATGTTCTTGTAAAATATGGTGAGTTGTGAATTGTTATGCATTTATTCATGGATATTGCGTATCAGATTGTGGTTACTTTGGTGGAATTAAAATTTGACACCTCCTTGATTGCTTTGCCAAACTTCCAAAGTACTTGAACCTTGCTCATTTTCAGTGATTTTTCTTTTTTCCTTCTCCTGGACATAACAAATTGTGAAAAATGATTTTTGGGATCATGTGAAGGAAGCATTAATGCTGTCTATCGATAAACGAGGATTTGATGTGCTGGCCAAGGTTCCCAGTCTGACAGCAAAAGATGGCTTTGTTGAATGCCAATGGAAGGAGTACAGGTTTACATTCAAGGAAGACGCAGGTGATGTCGAGACATTTTGCCGTCTGCTAGTTGAAATGGAAGAGGAGTCTATCAAGAATGTTTCAAGTTCTAGCGGCCTGGGATGAAGCAGCAGACAGCTGAGATGTTCAAACAACTGCTGTGATCCATTTGTTAGCATCAAATTAACTCTTCTTTTTGGGCAGTTGAATCGACTCTGGGAGATTGGAAAGCTCTTCTTCCTACATAGCTAACAAAATGTCTTGTCTTGGTACAGGACGAAATGTTTGGCTCAGACCAAGTCTTTTGCCCGAGAACCTGTCCAAGTTCCATCTTTTCAGGAAGTTAAAAAGGGAGAAGTGCATTCTCTGTGAGTATCGTATTTCTTGAGGATCGATCTTTTCAATAGATTCTCTCTTGAAAGGTTTTGTATTTTCGGAAACTTAACTTGATTTCCCTTGTAACTGGTTGTTCTTTTTCTTTCTTCGTATGTTAAAAGAAGCATGCTAGAAAAAGGTTGCTCTGATTCTGTCCCAAAAATGAAAATGAAAATGAAAATGAAAATGTTGGATTTGGATGGGTATATCCTCATGATGTGAGATCGTCTGAATAATCAAACTGGAGGATAATGACCAATTGATTTTTCTTACGTGTACCCTACTAAAAGTTGGGCCAAAACTTTTATTGGCTCCCTTAAGTGGCTTAAATTACGGGTGATAAAAAACAGCTCTTCAGATAACAGTTTAATTAGTGCCCACTTAAGTTTCAAATGAAATAACCAAAATACCTTTTTAATATTAATTTATTAAACTATCATTTCTCTCATTCTATACTCAATACGTTGGTGTTATTTTTTTCTTACACCTTATGGAAACCACCCTTTATTCTTTTTTCCAATCCCTCAAGAAGAAGAAGAAAAAACCTTACCAGAAGCCACCACCTTACCTTTATTTCCAATCTCTAAGGCTCCGTTTGTTTGTTGGAATAAAGGTGGGTAGAAAAAAAATTAGAAAAATTAGCATTTTTTATTAAATTCCAAAAGTATGGTTTGTTTGGAGATGGCATGTTAACTTAAAACCCTATAAAATGTGGGGAGTTTTGTGAATAAATATGAAAAAAAATTAAAAAGTTTAAACACTTTTCACAAAATTCTTTCATTTCTTTTTTTTTCTCCCTCATCCCATTACATATGGAGCTCACAAGTTTATTTTTTTCCTACCCTTTTTTATCACCTTACTTTTGCAAACAAGCATTGCCTAAGATGAAGAAGAAGAAAAGAAGATTGCTACAAAAAGGCCCTCTTGCATTTCCAATTTTTTCAGTCTCTTATTTTCGGAAAAATTACGTGATTAGCTACTTTTATGTGTCCCCTTACAAAAATAACTACTCAATGTTTCATTTTACAGAACTAGCTAAAATTGAGTTTGCATTTACAAAACTAGTCAAAATAGTGTTTTTTTCATCTCTTTGGACATTTTTACCCCTAAAATTGATCATATCGGCATATGGATGAAAATGTCCAAAGGGTATGAAAAAAATAATGACTTTTACCTTTTGGACAATATAGTGATTTTTCCGCTCAATGTGATTAGTTTTAGGGGTAAAAAATGTCCGAAAATGTGAAAAATTAATATTTTGGTTAGTTTTGTAAATGCAAATTCAGTTTTGGCTAATTTTGTAAAGTGAAACATTGAGTGGCTATTTTTGTAAAGAGAAACCTAAAAGTAGCCAATCACGTAATTTTTCCTTTGATTTTTCCACTATCAGTCATCGTTGTTATTTGGGAATCATTCAAGCTATCAGAGTGCTAATGTCAGTTGTAGTTAACTATGGATGGCTCTTGTTCCAAATAGACATCAAAAATACAATTTTACAATGAGACCTTGAAGAAGATGTTTATATGACTGTTCCTAGGAAGGACGTTGTATGCAAGCTCAACAAAGCTAGATATGGTATAAAACAATTTCTTCGAGCTTGGTATGGTAAAATTGAGTACATCTCTTATAAGCTTTGGATTCAAAAAATGTGAAAATGATTGTTCAATGTTTGTCAAAAGAAGATCTAAGGGAACTGTTGTGGTCTTGGTCTATGTGGATGATATAGTCATCACAAGTGATGATCATCATGAGATTGCCACTCTCCATCAATATTTGAAAGAAAATTTTGATATCAAAGATCTGAGAAAATTGTGATATTTTCTTATATTAGAAGTAGATAGCTCTCAAAAGTGGTTATTCATCTAAAAAAAAAAAGTAAGTCTTGGACCTATTGAAGGAAACACGGAAGTTGGGTGCAAAACCTAGGGATTCTCCCATGGACTACAACAATAAATTTCTTAATGGTCTAAACCATTAGAAGATGTTGGTAGGTTCATAGACTAGTGGGTTGACTTACCTATCTAACAATCACCAAACCTGACATCATTAATGCTGTCAATTTTGCTAGTCAATTCATGCACGCATCTAGTGAGGAACATATGAGCTTGGTCAATAAAATATTGTGTTATCTCAAATCTTGTCCTAGGAGAGGCATTTGGATGCAAGGAAATGGAAATACAAAGATTGTGGGCTATGCCAATGCTGACTGGGCTGGAAATCCTATCCACAAAAGGTCAACTATAGGCTTTTGCACATTTGTACATTTGTGGATTATTATGTGGAAAAGTGAAAAATAAAATGTTGTAGCCTGTTCAAGTATAGAGGCTGAGTATAGAGCAATGGTGGTTATAGCCACGAGTGAGTTAGTTTGGCTTCATTTATTGTTAAAAGAACTTGGATTTGAAAATTCTCATGCTCCTATGAAGTTATATTGTGACAATCAGGTTGTAGCCCACATCGCCTCTAATCCAGTCTTCCATGAAAAGACTAAACATATAGATTTTGATTGTCATTTTATCCAAGAAAAGGTGCAAGATAAGAACATTGAGACCCCATATATTTGAAGTGCAAATCAACTTGCTGATATGTTTATCAAAGCGCTGCTTGAGGGGATGTTCAAAAATATGTTATCCAAGTTGACCTCAGATGATATCTTCACCTCAACTTGGAGGCTGAGTGTTGAACAAACAAAAATCCCAAACAAATTTGAAGAGAAGATACGGAAAGATAGTTGTGCAGCAAGCTGTGCTCCTAACTCTATGGAAAAAAAATATTCTTCCCAAATGTGTAGCAAACTGTGTTCCTATTATTATGGAAAGAAATATCATTTCCAATAGTACAACAAGATGTGCTCCTATTGCTATGGAAAGAGATATTCTTGCAATAATAAGAGATCATCAATTAGAGATACTCAATAAACTTAATTACAGCAAGTCTAGAAGATCTGATTACCATTGTAAGATCTCTTGGGACGAAGATATTATCTTTTTGCTGTGTCTTTTCCTTTTTCACTGCAACTATTCAGGCGGAAATATATGAACAAGGGAATATATAGTTGTGAAATGAAGAGCTTGGCATTAGAAGAATTCCTGTAGTCAAATCTACTGAAGAAGATGTAATTGATGTCAACTCTGAATTGGTGGATCAACTGCTAATGAATTACCTTTTCCCAAAGAAAATCTAGTTTGCCTCTAATTAACGTGGCTTAATTTCCCTCGTCTCGGATAATCGAATTTCACTTCTACAGCTGCTCAAGAACGATAAAGATTTAGCCCAAAACAATTTCTCACTGGAAAATTTTATTAATTCACGGTACATTTGGAAATCCAGAACTGATTTTAATTTTAACAACAAAACATAGTCCCCAGCGGATGGGATTAAAGTTGTTGTACGTAGTAGTATCGATAAGTTGATTTCATGCATATAATTTTATATGATTAATTTACTATATCCAGTAACAATTGTTTATACAATACCCAAAATATGTGATATGCCTCCTTCATATGGTGTTTTTCCAACAATTCTAAGTTTTTCGGGATTTCTCTCGGCTTGTTCGTTGGGAGGATCCGTTTGGGTTCGTGTCTTCTCGGTGGGGCCGCTTTTTGGGGGGCTCGCGTCGGTCCCCGGTGGTGCTGTCGTGTCCGTTTCCCTCTTGTGCGTGCTCGCTGTTTATTATCTTGTCCGGGGCGTTTTGGGCTTTGGGGCGGGTCCCCGTTGTTCTTGGTTTGCTTGGTGTTTTCTGCTCTTTCTGTTCTGGGTTTCTGTTGCTTTGTTTCGGGCGGCCTTTGTCCCTTGATTCTCTTTTTGTTGTTCCTTTGTTGATTTTCTTATTCTCTGCTTTTGTTTTGCCTCCGATTGTTCGTGGAGGGGATTGGTCTTCGCTGGTTCTTGGTTGTTGTTTTCGGTCCGTTCCTTGTAGTTTAGTTGCTAGTTGTTAAATTGGGCCATCATAAGCTTTTAATTGAATCAGATTCGTTGGAGATTATTATTCAAAGTCTTTCAAGGCGTATTGTTCTTCTTCGAGACTTGAGACAGACTCCGTGATGTTATGATGAACTGGTGATGCGGCTCGACTCTGGGCCTTGGATATTTCTTCAGCATAACTAATTATCTGAGTTGCAGTGATAAATTAAGGAAGGATTTCTGTAACGTTATATGAAGTAGTATGGGACCAGTTTGGTAGTTTGTATACATGTTATTCGATCGCAAATAATCATGTGAACGGGGTTTAAGAATTGTTTGCCTGGTTCTGATCGAACAACATCTCGATCTCACAAATCCTTTTATCTCTATTATTCACCAACAGAAAGACAGCTGAGATCGAAAGTGAGACAAACAAAGCTGATGGATATCGAGGTCGGTCTACCTGGCCCAGAATGGCAGAATTAACTAACGCGGTACATACCAATCTGCCTGCCTGTCTGTGATATGCATGGAAATTAAAGAAGAGGTGACAACTAACGAAACAGTATAAACAAGACTAACTGCAAATATATCTTGCTTCCTTTCCCTTTCCATTTCCCTTTCCATCTCCCTCACACTATAGCTGTTTCTCTCTCTTTCTGGATCCCCCGATCGAGAAGCTAGAGAAGGCCCAACAGGGAGGGAGAAATAAAGAGGACAGGGATGGCTACATAGACGATCACTTTTTGCATGAAAATGAGGGAAAGCCACAGTACTCATTATTCTTCCTGTCAAGATCACAGTGCAGCTGATAGGGGATTGAGATTCCAAGGCCACCAACCGTCCCATCAATGGAAAGCACGTTTACTTAACTTTAATTAACTTGTTACAATTAACTAATGGATGCGCGCAAAATCGATCTGGTGGAAGGAAAATGCATTTTGAAATTGTATAAACAATTTATTATATAAATAAAGGATCCGTAGTTGACACAAGGATAGACAATTTCGTATATATATATATGCAGGGTTGTGAAAGGATAGATTCTGCTATACTTACATGTTTGTTTTCCTAGACAGACTTATTATCTTTCTTTTGGGTTCTATATTATAGAACCCAAGCGTGTTACACGTACGATAGGTTGTGTTAGGACAGAGTGGTCTTATTGATTTGTTTGAGGGGGCATTTAGGTCTATTCAAGAATTTTTATGTATATATACATATTATTTGGGCTTAGGGTTAGAACACACGATTTGTTTCTCTTATTTGTTTTTCTTCTTCTTGAGCGTGGTTGGTGCTCTGGTTCAATTGTGCCCTTTGTTTCTCTTGCTTTTTCTTGGTTGGATCTTACATGGAGGATTAGAAGTCTTGTCTTGGATGCGTTGAAGACATTGCTGTTGATGTTAGTGTTCTTGGTCTGCGCATGCATGAAGAGATGAGCTGATTTGATTCTTGGTTATAGGTGTAGTTGTTCTATGATGTAGTTTCTTTCTTGGTCCATGTATATAGTTCATATCTTGTAAAGCATTAGAGCTGTAACCTTATCTTTGTTATTCGATAGTGCATGACTTGATGAGTTCATTAACTCATCCTTGGATGTAGGTTCTAGTGACCGAACCAATTAAATCATTGTGTTCTCCCTTTGTCTTTCATTTCTATTGCTATTCCGCCACGTTAGATATAGATTTCTTAAGAGTGTTTCTTTGGTCTCTATCTCTCACATTCACTTCCCATGCATGAGGACCGGAGGTCAGAGGATATAAGGAGGGGGAGGAGGCCAAAGCAGACCCGGCCATTAATTGATTCAGCCACCCATGCTTTTGCAAGCACAGCTTACGTACCAATATGCATCAAAAAGAGAAATCTTACTTGTTAAGAAACTTCTGGCCTCCACCCACGAGGCTCAAACCCTCAAAAAAAAAAGTTTAATAAAAACAAAAAGAAAGAAAGCAACGGAGAAAGAACGAGAATGCAATAAAATAAATCTCTCTTCCTTCCTTTATCTTTTAACTCTCCATCTTTCTCTCTCACACTCAAACAAACACACACACTCTCCCTCTCTATCTCTTTCTCTCTGCAACTCTCTTGTTGATGTGATTCTCCACCACATCTTCAAAAACCTACCCCCGCCTTTACAAAAGAGAAAGGAAGATCAAGCACCATGGTTTTTTCTTCGGTTCCGGTCTATTTAGATCCACCCAACTGGCAGCAGGTAACGTTTGTGCAATTTCATCCTCTACATAGCTTCTTCGCCAAAAAGCAAAATTCGAAGATAAATATTCCGAACCTTTAATTTGTATTTTTTCTGTGTATTCCCTCTTTCTCTCTCCCTCCCTAGCTTGCTGAATATACTAGAGGCGCCAGATATGTGATTTCTCACTTTCCCGTATATTAATTTTAATATTTCAGCAGAACCCAATTAATGGTCAACCTGGAAGAAGCAGCAGCAGCAGCAACAATCCTGATCATTTCTCCCCATGTCCACAACAGGCTCCGGCTGGTGGGGGTGGGGGATCAATGATCAGGCCCGGTTCGATGGCGGAGCGTGCTCGGCTGGCGAAATTGCCACAACCTGAGGCAGCACTGAAGTGTCCAAGATGTGAATCAACCAATACCAAATTTTGCTACTACAATAATTACAGTCTCACCCAACCCCGCCACTTCTGCAAGACTTGTCGACGCTACTGGACTATAGGTGGTGCTCTGAGGAATGTTCCAGTGGGTGGAGGTTGTAGAAGGAACAATAAGAAAAGCAAAAGCAAAAGCCCTAGTAGTAGTAATTCAAGATCCCCTTCAGCCTCCGCCACCAACCGTCAAACTGGCTCTGCTACCTCCTCAAGTAGCAGTGCAGTCGCCTCCAGTAGCTGCACCAGCACTGTGGATCAATCCTATGTAATGAGTCATATAGCTCCCCCACAGTTACCATTCGTAGCCTCGTTACATCTCTCTGATTATGAGGCAGCTGACGTCCTTGGCCTCAATTTTACTGGTGATGGCAGCGCTGGTACCGGTGGTACTGCAGGTGACATGGAGTTTCCGATGGCAAGTAATTCAGGTGGAAACATTTTATCATCAGGAGATACGGAGCGGTGGCGAGTACATCAAGCGCAGCAAATCCCTTTCTTAACTGGGTTGGAGCCTCCCTCCATGGTGGGTCGTCTATACCCATTTGAAGCCCAAGGAGGTGGTGATCAGCCACCAACCTATGCTGGGGGAGCTGCAGCTCAGTTTCGGCCAAAGCTGCCGTCCGGCTTTAGTACAGGTGGTTCTGGTTCTGGTTCACTTCCACACGGCTACCTCCAGTGAAAACGGAAGCAAATCAAGGGTTGTATCTATCAAGGCAGCAGCTATTGGGTATTCGAGGAAATGATCATCAGCATCAGTACTACGGTGGAAATGCATGGACAGATTTTTCTGGTTTCAACTCTTCTTCCACCAACAATCTCTTATAAGGAGTGTAGTTAAAGATGATGAAATTGCAGCAATAGATCATCTCTTCCTGATCTGCCAAAGAACCTAGGCAGCTAGAAATTAATGGTGGTTTTGTTATGTTCTTAGGATTTTCAATTTTCATATTTATTGGCATGTTTACAGAAGTGGATGTACTGGGTGTTTGAACTAGTTGGAGCGTATGTGAAAGGACACCCGACCCCGGAGGCGGCCGGTCACATAATGGGGTAAAATTTTGTTATCCTGCCCGGGCCACGGGGGGGAGTGGTCCGGAACCTGACATATATGAAGAGTATTTGGTGGTTGTTAAGATCGATCAAAAACGCCGTAATGAATGATTTCATTGATTCGTGCCGTCCTTGGAAGGCTTAATTCATCTTATTTCTCAGGTTCCTTTGCATATCACAATTAACCTAGGGCGATCGATCGTTACTGTGAGAGACTGTCAATTTTTATTTCTATTTTTCGGGGTAAAAGGAGAGACTAGACTACCCAGGCCAAGATGACTTGTATAGTTAGTGCTAGCAAATATTGTTGCCCGGTAGAGGCAAGGCCTCCCTTCCCCCCTCTTCCCGTTTTGTGGGTTTCCTCCCTTGGCCTTTCGGTTGGTTTTCTGGCCGGGGTCTCCGCTATATATAGCAAGCATTTCATGCAATTTTCTTGTCCTCTTGGGCTGTAAAACTCTGTCATGGCCGGTCTTAGAATTCTTAGCCAAGTAGCAGTGGATTTGCCAAGTACCTGCCTACCTGGTGATGTGGAACGATTTCAGGCTTGTTCGAGTCTGGAATGTCATTCAACACACCTCAGTGATAAGGTCTTGTACTTTTAGGAGGTCCACCATATACCACTAGAGAGAGAGAGAGAGAGAGAGAGAGAGAAAGATTTTCCCATGCAAGTTTGTGCTTATACTCGATCCTTAATTCTCATGTAAGTGTATGTTGGTTTTTTTTTTTTTTTTGACTGCTTCAGAGTGAGAGTTTAATGATTCTGCAATAATAAAGAGTAATACTAGTGATAGGTGAAATCATCTGTTGGTTAATTAGTTAATTGAGCTAGATGATCATTAGAGTGTGAAAGGTTCAAAGTTGGAGAGAAGTTCAAAAAATATATAAAAATAAAAAATAAATAAAAAAAAGAGCCAAAATCCCACTCAAAACCATGCAAGCAGCATAGACACAGTTGAGTCGAAAGCAGGAAAGGAAGATTCTAGAACTCAGTTAGGAGTTTCAGTAAGACCAGCAGAGAGTCAAAAAGATATGGACACCATGAAGACCTACAGAATAAGGATTAATGAAGCATGAGACCCTCTGATTCATTTTGCTCTTTTTGGATTTACTTTGGTTTTGGTTGCACTCATTCGTTTCAGTTTCACTTTCACTCAGCCCCCTCTGATTGATTTTAAAGAAAACGTTTTCTTGAATATCTCTGATATCATTCTCGGGCGGGCCCGGGTGATGTTTAAACTTTAGTTAATTAATTAGCAGCTTATGACTAAGGATGGTTAAAAATATTCCGATGAAATCTGGTCGTATGGCATGCTAGTCTGGAAAGAAAGGAAAGGAATCTGGTCGTGGGTTTTGAAATATTTGCTTTTGAATTAAAGGACCAAGACAGCTACTTGCTCAGTAAGACGGAATAAAGCAATCAAAATCATTTAACAAGCTGATCGAACTGTCCAAAAAAAAGCTCCCTTCCTCGCCTCTTTCTTTCTCTCTTTCTCTCTTTCTCTATCTTCTTCTTCTTATCTCTCTCTCCCCTCGCCTCTTTCTTTCTCTCTTTCTCTTTCTTCTTCTTCTTTTTCTTCTCTTCTCTCTCTCTCTCTCTCTCTGTCTCTGTCTCTCTCTATCTGTGTAGTGCAAGTGTGCAACTACAAGCTAGAACAACATTAAGATACACATGGAGATCGAGTTGGAGATGACATCCGTCGGTCGGTCAGGACTTAAATCAGTCCTCAATGGAGAACTACGAACATATATGCGCTACAGTTTTTAATGCTCGTGAAATTGGAGATATCATGAATAGGGAGGACAAGAGACTGTGAGTGAGACCATTAGAAGGGAAAGGTATACGATGCTGATGTGATGATTGATGCATGGTTGCAGTAGTTGTTTATCCATCTGTATACCGACTATATATATATAATGTATACCAGTTAGAACATTCACGCGTAAATGCATGTGGACTTTTTAGTATATAAGTTAGAAATTAAAGACTTCCTATGATGCATAAAAAAATATACGAAATCTGAGATAAATCTTAACCATCTATCTACTTAATTGGTTTTTATGGAAATCATATCTGCTAATTGGTTACCTAAAAAAATCCACTAATTAAAGATGATAAATTTTCCTAATTAATGAAGAAAAATAACTTACTTTGCATTTTTTTTATGTAAAACGTGTATATTCTGTGATGCTATAATGGTTTCAATCTAGTTTAAAAATTAGAACCGTTATCATGTTTGATGTGGTTCAACAACCTCTTTTTATTGTCATTTTTTTTCCCTTTCCAAAAGGTGTTTTATATTTACTTAGAAAATAGAGGTGAAGACTATTACATATACCATCAGAGAAGATTAAATCATAACCTTTCCATTAAGAGGCATTGGTCATTACCAAGTTACATGATCATTGATGGTGGTTCGGTGTGAATTTATATGGTCTATCCAATGATCTACTCAGAAGAGAAATCAAAAGCAAAAGTAGCTATGAAATGGGTATAAAACCGAGATGGAATGATCCACAACTCACGCCCTAGCTTCTGGATTGTCAATCTTTGAACCCCGATATGTGGGGCTACAGAGCTCAGGGTTTGTTGTTCTTTATATTCATTCTATGTGAATTTTTGTGGTCTATCCAATATTAAACTCAAAAGGGAAGTCGAAATCCAAAGTCACTAAGAAATGGGCATGAAGCTCAAATAGGACGAGCCACAACTCATGCCCCGGCTTATGGACTGACAAAGTTTGAACCCTAATACGAGATCTTTCATAAAGATTTGCATGGACAATCCTTGTCCAGTAGACAAGAATTGAACTCAAACTAACTACAATAATGTAAAGCCAAGACATCATTAGGCAAGTAAAGAAGTATATAATGCCTTTACATGTCGATGCTATTTTCCCTCTAGTTGCTATGTCAAGCATCATATGATGGAGCCTGTAAAAAATTCGGATTAGAGGCACGTGAGCTAGCTTTTTTGGTTCATAATTATGTAATCGGCTAGCCATCAGATCAAACAAGATCAATTATCCAGTTGGATTTTCTAGTGAGATGAAGTTGTGTAAAGTCCAAGATTTTTCAATCCAAAAAATTTGGTGGTTGTTGCTATAACAATTGCCAATGAGCTCCATACCCTAGCTAAAGGAATGTGGAATATCTCACCAAGCCATCCCATAGCAAAGACCAAGTGCCCAATTGTCATGATGCCTTGAGTAGTAGCCATAGTCACTGGCCTTGGAAATGCATAATCCCTAGCGACACTTTATGTCAGATTTAGATGTACAAGTATTGAAAAATAAGTAGGAAGAAAATAAACCCAGATTCTGTAGAATATTAAATTTAGTTGTACCTTACAACAATTTCAATGAAATAAACACCACCTACACGGCCAAAAAAACTCCAAATTCTGATCATGGATGAATATATCTACATTATCATACCCCAAATACACACTCAACTAACCCATATTGTTGATCACTGCCAAAAACTCTGAAAAATGCTAACTACTATAGAGAACCCAGAGACAATAAAGAAGAAGAAAAAGAATAAAATGAAGAAGAATAAGATAGAGGTGAGATTACCTATGTGATTTTCCCTCTCTCAGGTCCAATCTAATAAACCACAAAACCAAAATCCTCGTCCTCCCTTGGGTGGTTATCCAGATTTTGTTCTTGGTAATCGGAAAAACCATGGGCGACTTTGAAAAAACAAAAACAACAATAATATTAATACCCACCTGGTAAATAGTGCTACATTGGTTAAATCATAAGTTTAACTACAGAAATGAAAAATGTTGAATCAATCAATCATGGAAACATTTAAAATGCAATCCTTCTGAATTGAGGATAAGGAAATTAGAACATGTATATATCTGAAGCACAAACAAATGAAATATAACAAATGTTGTTTATGTCACTAAAGTACAACTATAAGTATGATTTCAAGTATATGATCTAAATAAACCAAATGAAGAGCTTTAAGAAATTATGCTGACCTAAAAAACCCATACGCTAGAACCAATGATCTTGATTGAAAAATGCAAAAAGAAAATAGCAAATTATTATTTGAAGCTAAGTAGCCAATAAGACAAGGGTCAATGACATTAAGGCGCATTGGAGAGAAGCTAAAAAACGATGAGAAAAACAGAAAAGAGATGCCTACTGGGCTTTGTGCATTAAGTGTGGAGGCGGATCTATCAAGAATGATCAAGGGAAAGATGTGTCATAGTGGCGTAGATTAAACCTCCATTTTTCACCATCATATCAACAAACCATGGAGTTTAAGAAGTTCAAGTGCTTCTGTCCATGCATATATATATCCAGCCCAAATTGCTCAAACTTCCTTCCAATATGTCGACATTTGAAAACCATTGTGCTTTGAAGAGTGGAGAGGAACACCAGTAAAAAATAATAATTGAAAATAAAAATGAGCTGCAATCATCTAAAAGCAGCATAATGAAGAATTTAAAACCTATCTTTCTTTATTTCTTTAAAAATCAATTAGTAATAAATATAAATTCTAAGTGAAAGCTAGTTTCCAAGTTCCTATCAGATAGAGTGGCTGAGAAAGAAATCATAAATCATAAAAGAGACAAAAGAGAGATATAAAGACTTACTACGGTCTTTATAGTTCAATTTTCATTTATATCTCAATCAAATGAAACGAGATTGAAAAATACATCATTATGTTAAAGCAAATTGAATATATGTATACAATTAATAACCAAAACCAGTGTTTCTATGAAGACAATTGGAGATCTAATTTTTGCCCATCAAACTCCCCACCGTAACTAGAGAGTAAAACATTATACACACGTACACTAAAAAAAAAAATAATAATAATAATAACTTCACTGTCCATAAGCGGTGAGCTTAAGCTCAGTAGTTTTGCATAACTAAGGTGTTTGCTCTCACTTCATTTTTGTCATTTGGTAAAGATGATATTATATAAATATATAAACAACTTAAAAGCAAGATGCCTATAGTTAGGGAGAAGGGAGAATGTTTCAGCTTCAGTCCAAGCATTTGTCTTCTAAGTTTTAGTGAACACTGATTTCTCAAAAGCTAACTTTTCATTTAGCTTGGGCTAGTTATCTGAGTAATACTTGACAGCTACCCGTTTACCTTCTAAATCTAGAGGAAGAATGACTTTTATTGAAGGGCAGGTTCTTACACAAAATTGCAAAAAAATCAGTACAGTTAAAGTTCAAAATGTTAACATCCCTTGTACCTACCACCTCACATCCCCATCCCAGTAAAAAAAATAAAAATGCAGCCATATCAAAGTGTACTATAAGAAATAAATCAAATTTTTTGAAAGTTGAAGCCAAGGGCACGAATCTGGTCCTAGTTTATCAAATTAGCAATTTTTTCTTCAAATCCTTGTTACTCTGACTTGCCACATGTATTGTGTACAGAATTCTTCAAATAAACTCGCACCAAATACTTACAAGATTGTGAGTTAGCATTTATTGATCCGAGCTGAAAAACACATTTACTTTAATTCAGATATGATCACATGCCTACGTAAAATAGCGACTAACCCTGTCCAGAAAATAAACAAACAAGCGAGATCCCGCAAACATAGATCAGAGAATGCAAAATATACTCTTCCTAATATAAATTAGCAGAACAAAAGTCTTGCAAAGCGATCGTTTAGACTCCAACTCAAACAACGTAGATCTGAGCAACTATATTAATGACATTAACATTGTATAGCCAGGTAGCAGTGGCGAGAAAATAAAATTTGAATTTACTGAGAAACAGATTACCTGGTAGGCTGGTAAGCCATTGAAGATATTCTGAAGCAGGAGTGAAGCAGATTGACAAGAGTTCCGTGAAGCCAGTGCAACTGATCAAATAATATTATATGATAAGTCTTTATAAGTCGGAAATAGTATGACAAAAAGTATATGGCAAGTCCTTTTAAGTGGGAAATACATATTTAAGTATGTCCTTTCACCCATACAGCCACACTCACATCAATGTGGGACCCACACTCACAGAATCTGTCCATGTAAAATAAGTATCCTGTGGATCTCACACTCATATAAATGTGGCTGAATGGGTTGAGAGGATCTCCACTACAAGCCTACCTGGGGTATATGGGTAGGCTCAGATGTTTTGGCACTCTCTTTTGTCAAAACATCAGCTACCATATTTGCTTCACGATAGATATGGGTGAATGTGAGAGATGCAAATTGTAGCCTGAGTTCCTGGATGCCTGATATGATTGAGAATATCTTCCGTGGCACTTTATGTGGATCCTGATTCAGAATATGAACTAGTGTCCAGTTGTCAGTTTCCACTTCAAGCTCCTCTATATGAAAATCACAAGCCCACATCAAGGCTTGACGCACTCCTAGAGCTTAAATAGTGAGAATGTCTTGAGAATCCATCCCTCTACCAAAACAAAAGAGCATATTGCTGCCATGATCCGGTGCTATGCCTCCAAAACCCGCAACTTTTCTATCCTTAAACAAGGATCCATCCACATTCATTTTGATGCATGGAGGAATAGGAGGTATACATTTAATATGAATTGGTGCATTGGTTGGCTGCTTAACTTGAGGTCCCTGTTTATATAATTGTAAGCCTTTCCAAATTTGGAAAGTTACCTGAGTCGTTGCAGGATACTCATTTTTATCAAAAAGACTGGTGTATGCTTTCCAGAGAAGCCAAAGTGTTGTTAATGTGGTAATGGGTCCTTCTGCCAGCGGGTCTTCATGCCATTGGTTGAGGCAAAAAATGATTTTGTCCATCAAGCTACCTTGTTGCTCCAAGATTGGTAAATGTAACGCTGCCCAAACGGCCTTAGCAAGGGGGCAAGAAATAAAGATATGATCTAATGTGGCTTGAATTTCACCACAATGGAGACAGTGAGTGGGACATGAGCATCCTCTTCTTTCAAGTAGTAGAGCAATGGGAAGTTTTTGATGCAGGATTTTCCACAGGAAATGTTGAGCACGAGGTAACAATGGAGCCTTCCACAAACGCTTCCAAGTGGTCGTTTGGATGGGAGATGATGATGTAGAAGGAGTCATAGCCATTTGGTATGCGGATTTAACCGAAAATATCCCCGAGGGAGTCCTTTGCCGATTTGTCTATCTTGCTTGTTGTGTAACTGACAATGGAATTTCCAATATTCTTTGGACAATATCCGGAGGCCACCATTGAGATAATAATGCTTGATTCCAAGAATGAGAGCGCAAATCAATAAAATGTGATACCGTCTGAGGGGCATTAGTAGCATAGGGGAAACAACCTTTATCAAGACTCGCTTGGGGGATCCAGGATCAGTCCAAGGATTAATGAGATGTCCATTTCCCACTTGCCACAATAAACCTTTTTTGAGTAAGTCTCTCCCCAACAATATTGATCGCCATCCCCAAGAATCTATTGGTAATGGGTTGACCTCTAGGAAAGAAGTATGATGACAGTACTTTTGGAGCATTAATCTTCCCCACAAAGAATGCGGATTCTTTAATAATTCCTATGCCTTCCGAGACAGAAGCGCTAGGTTGAAATCTAGGAGGTTGCGAAAGTTCAAGCCTCCTGTTGAATGTGCAGAACATATAGTATATCAATCAATAGTGTGTACCTGCTATTTGTTACCGTTAGACCAAAAGAAGCTTCTCATTGTTTTTTCTATTGATTGAATGATTGTCATCGGCAATCTAAAGCAGGACATAAAATGATAAGGGAGGGCTACAAGTGTTGACTTAATAAGAACAAGTTTTCCTGGGGAAGCCAAATATTTGGATTTCCAACCCTGGAATCAAACATTTACCCGTCAAAGAAGGGTGGCACAATGTTTCTTCTTCATTTTTCTGGCAAAAAGATGAATACCCAAATATGTATCTTCCGCTGAAGTGGGCGAAATATGAAAATGTAAAGATAACTCTTGTTTCATAAATGCCGAGGTGCTTGGGCTGTAATGGGCTCGTGTTTTGCTTCCATTCAATTCTTGACCCGACATTTCACAGTATTGTTTTAGGATATATTCAAATATGTGTGCTTCTTTCCTTGTAGCTTGACAAAGAGGATAAGATCATCAGCAAAGGTAAAGAGAAATTGTGCGCTTGTACTTCCCTTAGTAACACTTGCACATTTATCCAAAGCTATGAGTTCATTTGGTTGCATGGGGAATGCAATATATTTTGATGCAAAGTAAAATTTATCTCCCCAAATAAAAGAAAATTGAGAAGCTTGGTTGCGAAGGTAATAAATTTCCCAGGTGAAATAATTTTCACATCTTGAAAAAAAAAATGTATATTTCATTTAATGACCAAAAGATTATGCTTTTTTAGTCATTAAATGAACTGTTAATCAGCTATTATAGGAAAAGATTATGCCTTAAAGATCAGGTCATCAGGTCTCCTCATGGTAGCTAGAAATGGAACTGACATTGTTGTGGCTGAAAACTGATTGCATGGAGGTTTTTCATCAAATCACCTACATATCCATCCTCTAGGATGGAGATTTTCAGTATTTATCACGACATCATATAGCTGCAAAAATCTTTCGCTTTTGCTACAATGTCTTCCAATTTGGCGGCGGATGCCTTGGCCTGGTCATTCATTGAGGACAAGTCACTGAGAGTTTAATCTAATATTGGTCCTTGGATTCTACAACTTCATTCGAGTCCACTGCTCGTACTGGCTCTTTGAGGCAATGAGTTTTCTTCTCACAAGAGAGAGAGAGAGAGATCAGCATCTTCCTTTATGGGGCCGGGTGTGGAGAATAACAGTCATTCTATCTCGATCGAGCTGATTAGTGTGAATGAACAACTAGTGATCTTTTTTAAGCTGCCTCAGCTTGACTGATCCTTTTTCGAAATCAGTACATTTTCTTGGAGCCACTATGGCATCTGTAGCCAAAACCTATTCTGCCACAAAATGTCTGCCAATAACATTGAGTTGAAGGCTTCAGAAATGCTGAGCTTCAGGATGATGAATCCATGTTGCACTAATGCACTCCATCACTTCGTTCATCAACAACCTTCTTCTACGGGATTTAATTTGGAGAAATACAGTTTCTTTATGATCAAAAGTTTCTTTCTGAAAAACAAAAATATACACATATATATGTTTACGGTAATACATTTTACATCAATAGGTTACACATTTATGCCAATTGCATTTCAGCCTTGTACATCAGAAAGTCTCATATGCCAAAATGCATTCCTGCCTTCTTGGGGGTGGCTCTTTAATTTCCCCTCTCAAACGTGTAATACCTAATTCCATGACCACACAAAAACCAAATAACTCAGTGGCTGGACAGGTGATCTTCCACCTTTCCGGCTTTTCCCCTGGATAATGCAATGGCTTGTTTTGTTTCTCATCACAAAGAAACCAAGCAAAAATGAAGAATAGAAATTACACTCATCTATCAACACCACTTGCTGTAGATTTCATCTGTGTCTGCTGGTTCAGAGCCTGAGCTTCGCCCTCGGCTTGCAGCTGCTGGCCCTGGGCCTCCACTTGGGCTGCCTGAACCTCTGCTTGAGCCTCTGCTTGAGCCTGCACCTGTGCCTGTACCAGAGCCTCTGCTTGAGCCAGTGCTTGCGCCTGTGACTGAGCCTGCTGGTGCTCTATATATCTGCTCATACGTTCCATCAATTGTGCAGCTTTTCGCTTGCCTCTCTCTGTTCCATTCTGCGCCAAATCTGTCAAGGGACCCATCACTCCAAGCTCTTGAGCCTTTGCCAGGTACTGTTGGTCCCCTGAGCACAGGTGCACTAACACTGCAGCTGCATTCTCCCTGTTCCTCGGGGACCCACTCCCTATCACCTCAACCAAGACAGGCACAGCTTCTGCAGCTCCTATTGCTGCCTTGCCCTCAGGGTGGCTTGACAATATAGCTAGTATCGCCAATGCTTCATCTACCATCCCACCTCCAGGTTCAGTCAGCAATCTCATTAGTGTAGGCACTACTCCAGCCCGCACTGCCCTTCCCTTGTTCCCTTGGTATATGCAGAGGTTGAAGAGAGCTGTTGCTGCATCTTTCTTTCCCCGTTGGCTACCTTCATTAAGCAGTGTCACAAGTGCCGGTATTGCCCCAGATGAACCAATTGTCACCTTGTTTTCATCCACCACAGAAAGGCTGAATAGTGTGGCTGCTGCATTTTCCCGTGCCTCCATGCTCCCTTTCCGGAGCACATGTACAATAGCAGGGACAGCCCCAGAAAATACGATACGGCCTTTATTATCCTCACAAATAGAAAGGTTCAGAAGGGCAGTGACAGCATGCTCCTGAGTGCGTGGGTCAGAAGTGGAGAGGAGGCCAACAAGGAGGGGAATGGCACCAGCCTCAGCAATGCAAACACGGTTGTCAGCATTGCGCTTGGCAAGAAGGCGAAGCTCACCTGCGGCTGATCGTCGATCCTCAAGATTGCCAGAAGTCAATTTGCGAAGGAGAACATCAATCTTGGCACATTCAGCGGGTGAGCAGACAGAGGTGGTCTTACTGGGGCGTGAATTGCCAGGTCTTTTAGGTGGTTGAACCCCATTAGCTTCGCACCACTGAGCTATAAGGCTACGCAAGACATAGTTGGGTGTCAAGGCAGTACTGGAAAGGCTCTGTTGTGTCTTTGGACACGTGAGATGCCCAGCTTCAAGCCATTTCTCAATGCAGGATCGCTCATAAGTCTACAACCAAAAAAACAAAAAAAGAGGACAGATTCAGTAAAGAAGTAGGGGCAGGAGGAAAGCAAAGTAGCCATGCTGCACCTTGCTCAATACAGAGCCACAGGGGGTTTAAACCAACATTCAGTAGTTCCACAAAAGAACCCACTGTGGAAAAAGTCAATTTCATTATATGATAATAACAATCTTATCCAATGGTCATATTTTTAGACTGCACTCCATATGACAACTAAATGAGTGCAGTAACATATTGTAGGGAACATTATCTATTAAGCCATCCATATACATGAGACTAAACATTTTAATGAAGGTGACCAATTTTGCCCCCAAAAAAATGCTGAAGTTTAGGACCGACTCTGTCATGACCCCAGTTCTTAAGACTTGGTGGGACTAACGTTACGGACACCCAACCAGGGCACGTGACAATTTCTCTCAATAACAACCTGTCAAAGAGCCACACACAAAAAATATGCTAAACTAAACATCTCCAAGGACAAAGACAGATAACCTATTTGATAGTTTGACTTATATACATATGTACATAGTCCAAAATCTTGTTTTACTTACATTTGAGTTTCCACCCAGTACCTACAACCTCAAAGGAAATATATACATTCCACAACTTAATTTACAAAACATCAGTTGCAAAAAGAAGTTCCCATCTTCTACTTTAAATGTGTTCTTGGGTAGCAACACCCTTGCCCTTGTCATGTATCTGGGGACCTGTCAACATTTACAATTATGAGCTTTGCGGGCTCAATAAGCGATATAAATTATAAATGTTGACAGGTCCCCAGATACATGACAAGGGCAAGGGTGCTGCTACCCAAGAACACGTTTAAAGTAGAAGATGGGTACTTCTTTTTGCAACTTATGTTTTGTTAAACTAAATTGTGGTATGTATACATGTCCTTTGAAGTTGTATGTATTCAACTACGTACTAGGTGAAAACTTGAGTAAAACAAGACTTTGGACCGTATACATATGTATATGAGTCAAACTGTCAAATAGGTTATTTGTCTTCGTCCTTGGAGATGTTTAGTTTAGCTGCATCTTTTTTGTGGCTCTTTAACAGGTTGATACTAAGAGGAACTGTCATGTGCCCCGGCTGGGTGTCCATAACGTGGGTCCCACCAAATCTTAAGAATTGGGGTTGTGATGGACTCAAGTCCAAATCCTCCTAAGACCTAGCAAAGGCGGGGCTCATACCAAATGACAACCCATCTCTTCCAGCATAAAGAAGGGCCATCAAATGGGATAATGGTCGACCAATCCCCTACATTTTCTTTTCACAAAGAGAAATCCGTGAGAAAATTATTGGGCACCATTCCAAAATATTTCCAATGGAAGGAAAGCAGCACGACAAAAAAGAAAAGAAAGAGAGAGCGGTTGTAAACTATACAAAAAGCACCTCAATCTAAAATAAAATAATAAATAATAAAAACCTATTGATAATGAAAGTGACCCATATACCTGTCCTGTGGATACAATAACTGGATCTTTCATCAACTCCAGGGATATTGGACAGCGGAAATCATCTGGTATGACCAGAGATTTTGGATTCCCATCAGCCAATGCTTGTGTATTGTCACTTGATGGACACTTTTCACTTTCAGGAGCTCCCGTGTCAGGGTTTTCTGTCAGCACAAAATCCTTTATCTTCTTTAGTAGCCTTGACATCTTTTCTATGCTCTCCCCAGGATCTACAGCATTAGAAACAACCATCTCATGCAAAGCCAGAGACTCTTGTTTGAGGTCATTTATGCCCATCAATTGTAACTTTTCAGCTAATCTTCTAAGCACAGCTGGATCAATATCTGCATCACTGCTTTTAATGTAGACAGATAACAAATCTTCATAAAGCTCAACGTCAGGTGCATCAACCCGGCCTTTGGCTCTTCTAAACTGAGCTAGCACTAGCTCAACCTGGGGTGACAACAAGCATTAAGGGGAAAAAAAGGGGAAATTAAACCTCAGGACCTCCTCATATCCCTGGTGCCTAAAGTAAAAATAGAAAACATTTCCTATCAGTCCAACCTGAAGTTCTAATAGAGAGTGAAATATGCAGAAGACCACTTTTTAGTTGTTCTGGAATCTTTAACACTGCAACTAGTATCCGATATTAAAAAGAAATAATCAGCTGCTAGCTGCTTAAACTATTCTAACATTCATCTAAGGACACCAGGGATTTCAAGACCTCATGTTGGAGTATTATAACTATTGAATCCAACTGAATGAAAGAGGAGAGAGAGAGAAGAAGAAGAAGAAGAAGAAGAAGAAGAAGAAGAAGAAGAAAAACACTACAGAAATGGTTAAGTAGAAGAAGCTTGTTTCCAGTGGCCCTCTATAACACTAGTCATCGTAGAATCAGCCTTAAGGGGGTAGATCAATACCTGTTCCCGAACTTCATCTGATATCTCGAATTTATCATAGGAAATTCTACTCAGAGCTTGCTCCAGTGAAGTTGTCACTTCCTGAAATTGGTTCATTATATGTTCTCTTTCCAGGACCTAGCAAAGAAAAGAGTGTCAAAAGGCTGGGGGAGGCTCTGGGTGGGACTGAAAATACCAACTGTAATACTACCACAAGATAAAGAGACTAGCATGCCAGCCATAGGTGCAGACACATGGGCAAGAACAATAATATGCTCATGTGTGCCTGCATAAATTGATCATTTACTGTAACATGCAATACAAAACAGAGATTTAAATTTCAAGTAACCACAGAATCACAACTAAAGGAGATTGACGACCCATTTGACAACCCACCAAAAAACAGTTTCTCGTGTTTCTTGCTTCGAGAAACAAAAAAATCAACCGTAAACTATTTGACAAAACTGTTTTGTTTCAGGTCATTTTTTAAACATAAATTGAAATTTATGAAAATTTCTGCTTCAAGAAATAGTTTTGATGCAACAACTTGTTGCTTCTGTTTCTTGAAGCAAAAGTTGGGGGTGAGCTAGGTTGAAGTGAAAGAGTTAGAATTTGACATTTTAAACATAAGAACTCTGCTAAATCCCTGCTGATAATGTTTTCACTCCCAAAAGCAACTTTTATTAAACGCCTAAAAAAGTGTTTCCACTTCCAGAAACAATCATAACTAGTTTTGGTGTTTTTCGAAGTAGAAACACTTGCTGTGTTATCAAATGGTCCTTAAATTTTAATTAACCACAGAATCAAAGACTGCATCCCCTGTCTATCTATCTTCCCTCCATTCCATGTACAGTAGGCATGGGTTACAAGAAGGCATCTTTATACATTATTACTCTGCAGATAAGACAGACTTTTCTAATCAAAGGAAGGAGGAGTTACAGGTATTAAACAAGAACTACGTACCAGTGCAACAAGAGGTATCATACTACACCTATAAAATATAACATAATACAGGTCTAGAACTGTTAATTGATCATGGTTTTGCCAAGTCACACCATAACTTCCGATCCCCAGCATGTCAACCATATCAGTCTTGCCTTTCTGCTCTAAACCACAAGAATATGATACTTCCATCAGCATCATATCTTAAGCAATAGGATGGAAGAAAAAATATGGGAATCCAGCAGATCAACCTTGATCTTCAACCTTTGGCCTAAACTGGTAAGACAGAATTAACAGTTACCTAAAGATTGCTTGTCATCATTTTGTGCATAGAGGATGGAAATCATAACCTCCCCTAAGGTCACAGTATTTTTTCAAACTGTGTACATCAAATTAGGTATCCTTGTCTCTGTTAGTATGTACACACATTTACGTAATCAACAAATACAAGAAAGTAAAAAAAAATTATTGCAAACAAGTTTGTTCATATATTGGTAGAATGGAAGTTCTTGTCAAACAGAGTTAAAGCATCCAAATCCCCTAACTCTTCTGGCTGCACAATAATATCCTCTAAAGGTACAACTAGAGGATTCAATGACTAACGATACTATCTCCAATTCATGTGCGAGTTAAGGGGGATGTGCAGTCAATATTAATTGACAGTACACCTAATCCAAACCAAATACCAAAAACCTTGTTCCCAATAGATGGGATATTCATAAATAAAGGAAGGCAGCCGGTATAAATGACAACAAATGCAATCTCAAATGAACAAGAGAAGAAGTTCATGAATAAATTCTTGATTGTTGATGAAGATAACTACATATAGCTTAAAAAGTGTGAACAGGATGTTAATGCAAAGATTTGGATCAAACTCTAAAAGATTGCATCATTCACCAGCAATACCAATACAGAGACTGATCCTTACAGATATCACCCCATATCTGGCCAGATGTCCAGCAGATTAAGGTCTGGCAATAACAATGTTGGATCGGATGATATGCCTAATCAATTTTCGATTTAAAATGACGAACCCGGTGCCGAAGGCTTCCACACAAGCAGTCTTTTTTTTTTTTTTTTTTTGGGGGGGGGGCATTTTTCCTATGCAGTTCACCCCCCCCCCCCCCCAACAATTTTTGCTGAGAGACTATTTCGATGCCTTGACCTTAAGCTACAACAGTGGTACACCAACCCTTGTCACTTTTCAATTTCAACCATCAAATAGAATTTAGAAGGATCTACTTCAGAGCAACCACAAAGTCACTCCTTCAGTCCATCAGACTGGCTATAGTGGCTCAACTAAAAGCCTAGTCAAGACTATTATACCCATCACCAACCACTTCATCTCCATTTTACGAATAAAATAGCTCAACTTATGGTTCAACAGTTAGTTGTAAGTTTGACCAGATGAATGAAGAAAATGGGTCAGATGGTACCAATGCAGAAATAAATAAATAAAGAGGGGATATTGTGTCTTCGAGCAAATGCATTAACAATCAGTTCCAAGAACACTTGACTGTGTACATTCCATCCATTGATATCATTTCAGATCATAACCGAACTGGAAAATGAATTAAAAGGGCTCTGATCAGTTCACTATTGACTTTTTATAACCCTTGTAACTACTTTTTCCCTTGTAGCTACTTTTTTTGAGTAACAAAGACAGGTTTGTTACTAGTCACTAGTAAAATTTCACTTTGAAAGGAAGTACTGTATCATCCCTCCCTCCCTTCACCCCTCTCAGACTCCAGCTCCAGCTCCAGCTCCAGCTCCAGGCCATCTCATCTCCCCTATGCTCCCCTAACCTGTCCTCCCCCTCCTCACTGGCTACGTAATCTCCTCAACCTCACACAGCACCCCTTGCCTTGAGTTACCACTGTTCCTCAATGTCCCAACCACCACCATGGGCACACCAAGTTACGGGACAATATATGACAGAATTTGAGCATTTTCATGTGGCAATGATTGAAATCAGTTAGCTGAATGACATAAATAGAAATGTCTAAGTTCAGGAAGCATACTTCTCACATTACAAACCCCTGTATGAAGTGTAAAACCACATTGTGATCTCATTCTTTGTAGCATTTGGCAGCACATTGTATCACTCCACTCCTTCCTTGACAGTCCAAGCAACTTATCCCAACAAAACATTTCCCTTCCCCCCCCCCCCTTTTCTCCTATAATCCTTTATTTTGTAACAGCAGCTTGGTACAATAACAACCAAGAATTTCTATCTTGGTAGGAATGATAAATTTAGGTATAGAAACTACACCGAACATACAATAGCAAAAAACCTAAGTAGGCAAATGCAAACTTCTCCTGCACTCCCCTTAAGCCCCAGCTTGAAAAAAGTACTTTGAAACACACTGAGCACACAATGGCTCTGTAAACACATTAGAAATTGGCTGTTTCTGGAAACAAATGGGGTAGTAACAAGTTTCTTCATAACCACACCGCAGACAAAACAGCAATCAACTTCAATATGGTTGTAACATAACACCTCTATTGATTGAGAGATACCTAACTTCTGAAACAATGACTTTGCCAACAGCAACTCATCTGTAGTGTGTTTCATTGCTCAACATTGTAACTCTGCACTTGATCTAGCAACAGTAGCTGGTTTCTAGCTTTCCTAGGTGACTGTTACCAGTGACAAAAGTACAGTACGAATGGCAATCATCATTCGTACTAGCCTAGTGGGCATCAGAAAACCCAACCAAGTTAATACAGAAGAAGCCTTCAATGAGAGAAGGAACTTTTTCTCCGCAATGAACCGGCTTTTCAAAGGTTGGTAGCTAGGATGTAGTCCAGCAAACCTTTGGCAACATAGAATTTGTAGTTTCAAGTGATCAAAATTGGTAGTAGGTGGCAAACATAGCTGGAGTTCTTCACCTATGCCTTTGTAGCTTGCACAGTACTCATTCAGGAGCTTCACCCTATTGGAAAATGAAAAGCTTTTCATAGAGATAATATATGTGAGAAATATTTCTCACTTGAGAGAAATTCCCCTGCAAATTATTCTAGACATACTTAGCAACTAGAAACAATAGCAGGCTTAACACTATCCAATAGCCATATCTTGATGACAGAATTTTCATGCACCCACTCAGCATAAGCTGTGAAGCAGGATCTCTCACTCTTGAGGAGCATCATCATTGATGCATTTTCATTATACCTTGATAGGTCCCTAGTGTCTCAAGTGTACACCCGAAAGGGTGGGAGGTGTCACAGGGGATCAGCCACTCCAACACATGCAGGGAAACCTGAGGAATCCAGCTAAAGACAGGGAGGACAAGTGGCATATGCTGATTGGGGGCAAACCACACCCATGCATAAAGGTGCAAGTATGATTTGGGGGAGAGAATGTTGGGCCATGTGGATGGAAGGGATTGGAGGGTGGGAAGTCGTTAAGGGAGCTTTTTATATGGAGAGGAGAGAGTAGAAGGGAGGCAGGCAGTTTTTGGGTATAGGTTTTTGTGAGGTAGACTTGCAGGGGAGGGCTAATGCTCCTGGGTAGGTTGTAGGAGTGAGGTGATGCTGATGTCATAACTCTTGGAATGGTTTAATAGCAATTCTCATTGGAATAAATAGAGGTTTCGATATTACTCTCCCAGATTGATTGTTGAATGTGTGCTTACTGTTATTTATCCACTTATCTTGTGAATTGCTGTTTTTGCTGCTTTAGTACAGGTTGTGAGTGTGGGAGTTGGGTAAATTGTTGTTAAGCTAATCCAGGACTTAACATACCTTTAGCATGAATATAGTCTTGAACAGTTGGGCCCAAAAGAGACCTCTGAAACTCCAAAGAATTTAATAGTGCTGACCTGAACTCAGACATTGTCTTTTGATGGCTTAGGGTCAACCATGAGTATTTTGGAGAAACAACAAACAGTAACAATCACAATTGGCAGTAGCAACAGCAGCACAAGACAACGTATCAACCAATAACAATAACTCGCAGAGTTGGGTTCAAAAAGTCAACAGCAGCAGAACTTAGGACTTTCTAACAACCAAAACTTCAAATCAAATTAGGAATTCAGAACCTCAAACCAGCTACAATAACAAACTGACAGTTTAAGAACCCACTTTGCAAAGAAGAATCGTGTGTTCAAGGCAGCAGCAACAAAAAACACCAATTGGCTTTTGAAAAGAATCAAATTTAGGTTTATAAACTAACCCAAAACAGTAGCAGCCCTGAGGGAGAAACAAATAAATAAATTAGGGCACGATAACCCTGACTGGAGGAAGAACAGTCTACCCCTAAGAAACTGAAAAATCAGCAGAGAAGAAGGCTTGAGTTGTTGCTGATGATGACACAACCAAAACCAAGTACTTGAACAGGGAGGTGTCGACTGGAGATGGAAAGAAAATAATTCTGAATAGGGTGCCACAAGTATAAGAAAATTAAAATAAGCTAGAAGAAAACATTAGACCTGCAGTCCTCAATAATATGCAGTGAACAGAACAAAATTCTTCAAAAAGAAACCCAACATGATCGCTGTAATCTCCAATCGATCTTGATGCATAAAAAAGTTTAGTTTTCAAATTGAAATATACATATAGTGTTGCAGTACACCCTTTACGAGAAGCATGAGAAGATCTTCAAAACTGAAACAAACTTGAACAACCAATTATTGGTTGAGCTCCAATACCATGTAGAAACCCTTCAACACCAAGATCAAGTGAATGGCAAGAAAGATAGGGAACGATAGCAAGGACTAACTACCTTGAAGAACTAAGCAGCCCCTCCCCACAATGCCTTATTTATACAAAGCAGCTAGGTACAGTTACGACCAAGGATTCCTAATGTTAGCAGGGATCATACAAGTAGAAATAGAAATAGAAATGAACTAAAGCTACATAGGTAATTCCACACTTGCAAAACAACAATAATAATCTTATCCCGACTAAGTTGCATGGATTCAATAGGTAAGCGGAGTAAGTCACCGCAGTAAACAAAGAAGCACCCCACGAACAACCCCTAGGATGGCATAATGGATCTTTGTCCTCCAAAGAACTCCATTTGCAGTAATACAAGGATTGAGCCCCATAGCAAGCATATTTCTTCTTACAGCTTCCCCGATGGTCATTTGAAGCCTGCCTCTACCTCTTTTTGTTCTCTCAAACTGAATCTAGTCACTCTTCCTTTCTGGCACATCCATAACTCTCCGTTGGACATGCCTATACCACCTTCAGTGACTATCCTGGAGTTTGTCCTCGATCAATAAACTTCCAATTTAGTTCTATATAATTGTTCCTTATTCTATTCCACACCCCCCCCCCCCCCCTCAAAAAAAAAAAAAAAACCAAAGATTAAAGGTGAATATGATAATAAAATAAATAGAAAGGGAAAGAGGGATATAAAATGAAACAGAGCAATAAGTGAAATGGAGATTATCAAATGCTATAATATATGAAACGGACATATTTTTGGGCCGAATTTTCAGACTAGCATTGTGAAATGGTCACTGGTTGAAACAAAGACAAAATTTGTCCTAAATAAAGTAGTCCATCCATTCCAAACATAGGAGTCAGACCATCTTAACTGAGGTGGAAGTAACAGAAACATAATAAGGTCAAAGTGCCCTAACTGTAATCCACAAATATGTGTGATATCTATTAGAAATGCTAAAGCAGAAGTGCGGAAGAAAAGAAGGGAAATTTACGCATTAGAATGAATGTCCACCAAACTGCTAACAGTAATTCCGGGAAGAAATTTGAGCAGAGAAGAAAACCAATCAAAAAAGTCCTGATATACTGTAGTTATTCCAGAACCCTAACCCTAAAGGATCCTGGAACACAAAAGAGTGGTGCAAACGCTTGTCAGGGCTTCCTCCTGTAAGGGAGGATAGATACCAGAGGGAGACAGAAAGTAAGGTACAAGTAAAGCATCAAGAGTCTTCAGTTTCCAATTTCAGAATCAAGCAGTAACAAGATAGACCATCGAAAGATCCGTCCACAGAAGCAGAAGAAGAAAAGGGGGGGGGGTGTTAATAGAGAACGCACCAAATAAATTTTGCTCCCATGGCTACCCGATCGGAGGAGTTGCTTAGTGGATTGCAGGGCCTCCTTCAAAGACGTAAGGGGAATGAGGGTGTCCTGGGGGATGGGGTCTTTGGTTTCCCTGAGCTCTTCGAACATGGGCAATAAGAGCTTCAATCGCCTAGCTAGGTTGCAAAATTCCTTCTTGATGGAACATCTGTAGTCGGAGATTGCAGAGATCTCATTAACTAAGTCAATCAACTTCTGGATCACCACTCCCTTATCCTCTTCCATGGGTTTTCAGCTGAGATTTAAGAGTGTCTCTACACTCTCCAGCCTATCGATTATCGGAGATCAACAAGCGGAGAAATCGGGATTGGAGCTGACTGAGACGGAAGCGGAGAAGGAGAAGAGAACAGACGGTAACGGAGGGAGGGAGGGAGGAAGGTCAGTTGAAAGGTGAAGGGACGCGGCAGCGGCATCTCTTCTTCTTCGTGGTGGTGGTGGTGGTCTCCATGAGATAATCAGACGAAAATCGAAACACGAGACAGAAGAGAAGGAGTCTGTCTGTACCGTATGCGCAATTGACGCGCAGCAACTCTGCTTTCCAGCGCAGCCGGTGAACGAACGAACGAACGAACGAACGATAGATAGATAGATAGAGAGACAGATAGATTAACAAAAGACTTAGATTTAACGATGACAGAGGGTGGCTAGTGGCTAGTGCCTTCTACCTACTCTTACTATTACTGGGTTCGTTATTAGTTTCCACTTTTTTCATTTTAATTAATTTTATTATTTTTTTATTTTATTTTCTGTCTCTCCTTTTGTTTTTGTATTTGTATATTTACTGCCAAGTTGCTTCTCCTGTGTATATATATGGGGCGTTCCTTGCTTGCTTGTTTGCTTATTTTTTTTCCTGCTCCTCCAGCCTGCCGGTCTTCAGTCAAGAGTGAAGACTCAATGAGGAGAGAACCGTTTCAGGTCAGGTTAAGTTTCACAAGGAGATCCATTACAGACTTATTTCTTCCTGGCTTTCCTTCCTTCAAGTCAAGAGAGAAGACCCAAACAAGCTCATAAAGCTAGCGAGCTCACACACACACACACCCCGAATTACAGAATTAACGTCCGAAACGGTACGATATGTTATGCTTACATTGATTGATTGAGAATATCATTAAGAAACAAACCATGGAATGGACCATAGGCTTGTCTACTTGGTCAATCCAGTGTTTTCAGGTGACAATCCATCGGTTCAACCCGATTTTGATCTAATTACTCCAAAACCAAGTTTTAAAGCTAAGTTTGGTTTCAAGTCAACCATGCCAACTGGGGTCTCATAGCAAAGCTTAAATCCTATCTAGTTGTGGTCATCCTCTACCTGGATCGATTGCATTACGCTTGAAAATATGATTTGCTTCAGTTATGGTCAAATCCTATTTTTTTGTTTAAGGACAAATTTCCCAGTGGTTTTAGAGAATCAACAATTTTGGTACCTATTGCTCCAAAATTTGTCAGCTCCGGTTCACCATGAAGTGTCTCGAGACCTGTAGATCAAAGGAAACTCGTGAGTGCAAGCCGCCTTTGTGGACGGGAAGCCGCCTCCGATGGTAAAATCAGATTTTAGATAACACAATTCCTCATAAAGAGGAATAAAAGCCCAAAGAGGTGAAGTAATCTTGGGAAGGTGCTAGAGTTAATGTTGGATTAACTTGGCTTTTCTTGTCGTAGTGTAGTTTAGTTTGGCTTATTTTTCTCTCTTACCAAAAGAAGGTATAAATGACCATTCTTATACCAAAAGGAGATTCCATGGAGAAAATGAATGACATCCATTGGATAGCTTGATCTGATTCTAAAGGGGAAAACCAAGGCGAAGGTTCGGCTTGCTTGTGTTTGAAGTAACACAATTGAGGCACTCTTTATGAGGTTTGCAGGGATGCCTGCCAAAAGTCGTCATTAGATGGGACGCTTTTTTGTCTTGATCTCCTCGACAAGCCGGTAGGAAGCAATACCCAAAGGGATTTTGATAAGCACCTATAGTACAAATAAGGTGCATTAAATGCATAGGCACAGTGCATTAAATGCTTAACACGCATACCGCTATGTAATAATAACTTCTTATTCGAATACGGTCTCACCGATGAGTGGTGGCCAAGAAATGTGTCTAGTGATGTGTTCGGAAAATAACTGCCGCTAAGTGGTTGGGCCAGTATCCTTTTTTCTGAGGAGTGCCAAGAGATTAGTCCGGAGCCAAGAGGCTAGTCTGAAATCTAAATTCCGAGGAGAGCTAAGGGGATGATCCGAAGACTGATTTCCAAGGAGAGCCAAGAGGCTAGACAAAGGATTATGCCAAACCTAGTTGACCCTGGTTCATACAACTTGCACGATTCAAAAGTCTCAAAAAGGGTTTGATATAACACAAGCCCCCTAGTCTTCGGATTTGCACTTCGTGTGTCAAATCCAAAGACTGACTTCTCCAAATACTTGCGATCTAAATCGTCATTAGGGAACCCAAAGCACTGAGCGTCCCTTGATGTGACTCATTAAGTGGAGCGATGGTTTGGCGGTTGAAAGGACGTGTGCGTTGTTCAAGGCACTCCCCACAATGACATGTTTGTATGCCATTATAACATGGTAGCCTGATATATATTGGCTAATATATCAACTTTTTCATTATCTCTCCTTGGAAATTGAGTAATGGTAAAAATTGGGAAGTGAACCCCCAAGTTGTTGACCTTGGTCAAGTATCGAGTCATTCTTTCTTCCTTTACCTCATATGTTCCCTTTACTTGGTTCACAACAAGCTGTGAATCACTTTATATTTTCATATGTTTGACACACAGGGATTTGGCAAGGCAAAATCCGGCCACTAAGGCTTCTTACTCGGCGACATTATTAGTGGTCTGAAATGTGAAGCATAAGGCATAGTTGATGGTGAAACTATCAGGACTTTGCAACACTATCCAAGCTCCACTTCATGCAATATTACTTGCTCCATCGACAAAAAGTGTCCAAATTTCCATCAAGTGTTCGGGCTCTGATTCCAAAGACCATCCTATCATGGATTCCACCAGGAAATTTGCTAAGGCTTGACCTTTGATTGCAGTCCATGGTCTGAAATCGACATGGTGCTCACGTAAATCAACAGCCCAAGACACCATCCTCCCTGCTACATCTGGACATGACTTTTTTCAAGGGAACATTGGGTAACATTGTTACAGGGTGAGCCTAGAAATATGGTCAAAGCTATCTTATAGAGACCATCAAGGCCAGAGCCTACTTCTCTATCTTAAGGTAATTAGTTTTGACTTCAAGCAAAACATGACTAACATAATAAATGGGCGTCTAGATGGCCCCATCTTCTTGAATTAAAATTGAGCTCGTAGTATTGGGTAAAGTAGCTAGGTACAAAAAGAGTTTTCTTCGAGGAATTCGACAAGTGAGAAGAGGAGAAGAACTTAGCTTTTTTTTAGATCCTCGAAGGCTTTTTGACTATCCTCATTCCATAATAGTCCTTTAGTTGTACTGAGGGACTTCAAAGCTTTAAAGAAAGGCAAGCATTTGTCCCCGGAACGAGAGATGAAGCGATTGAGGGTGGCGACTCTTCCAGTGAGGCATTGTACTTCCTTGATAATCCTAGGCAACTGCATCTCGAGGATGGCCTTGATTTTTTTTATGGTTGGCCTTTATGCCTCTTTTTGAGATCATAAAACCCAAGAACTTTCTAGAAGACACCTCGAAGGCACACTTGTCGAGATGAAGGCACACCTTATGGGTTTGGAGTACATCAAACACTTCAGCAAGATCACTCATATGATCACCTTGACTTACACTTTTGACCAACATGTCGTCGACGTAGACTTCCATGTTCCGGGTAATTTGTTTGCAAAAAATTTTGTTAACTGCCCTCTAGTACGTAGCTCCAGCATTCTTTAGACCGAATGGCATGACTATATAGTAATAACTTTTTCTACTGGACATGAATGTTGTATTAACTTCATCCTCAGGCTTCATCAAGATCTGATTGTATCCAGAGTAAGCATCCATGAAGCTTAAGACTTCATGCCTGACTATGGTATCGATCAATAGATAAATCCTGGAAGAGGATAGCAGTCTTTCGGACATGCCTTGTTAAGATCTGTATAATCTGTGCATATCCTCCACTTCATGCTGGCTTGCTTTACCATGACCACATCGGCTAATCATGTGGGACATTCAATGGGTTGAATGAAACTAGATTTCTCTACTTTCTCAACCTTTGCCTAAATAGCCTTATGCTTCTCGATTGATGAATTCCTTCTTTTTTGGATAACGGGTTTGGCACCCTTGTTGATCCAAAGGCTGTGTTAGGAAACTTGTTGGCCAATTTCGTGCACATCCTCCTCCGACCATGCAAAAGTTTTATTTAAGGAATATCGCAAGCCTATGCTTGACTTCATTACTTTGTTCGGAACTAACCATGGTTCCTCAATAAGGGTTGTCTTCATTTAGGGGAACTCGTAGTAGTTCCTTAACAGGTTCTCCTCTTTGCACCTGATCCTCATCTTGATCATATCGAACTTCTACAACTAGTATCAGTCCTCCGTGCAGAGCGGATGGCTGCTTTTTTACAAAGTTGACATAGCAATTTCGAGATTGTCTTTGATCAATTTTACAAATTCCAACCCCTTCATTGGTTAGGATTTTCATCATCATGTGTCGGGGTGATACTATGGCCCCTAGTGCACTCAAAGTTGGTCTCCTCAAAATAACATTATAGGCCGAAATATTTCGGATGACCATGAACATCATAGGCAATGTTACTTGCCTGAGATAAGTGCCAACTATTGATCAAGTTGAATGTTACCTTCAACATTGGTGGAGCTCCCAACAAATCCATAAAGGAGGTTTCCATTTGGTGTCAAGGCCTCTGAATCAATTTTGAGGTGACGGAACGCTTCCAGTGAAAGGATATCAGCTAACGAGCTTGTGTCCCCTAGCACCAGGTATACCATATGATTCGCCAGCTTGACTTTGATGAGTACAACATCATCATGAGGAATGTGCACGTCCACAAACTCATTCTCCGAGAAAGTTATCGGCTCACAAAAGGTGAACTGGGAACTCTTTGAGGGCTCAACAATGCCTACAAATATGGTGTTCGTTTTAGCTTGCCGAAGTGGCTTGGGAGGGGCCTCCCCAAGTAGTATTGATTTTGGGGAGGTCCTCGTCTCTGGGAGTTGCCAGAGCTTTTCCTTAAGCATCATCTCTATCCTTGCGTGGAGTCCTACTGCTTCTCCTAGGGGATCTATTTCCGATATGCCTTGACTTGACAAATTGATCCAAGTAGCCTTCGACTATTAACTTTTCAATCTCAAGTTTCAACATGCAACAGTCATTAGTATGATGCCCCTTGTCTTTATGGTAAAGACAATACTTTGACATGTCAGTCATATTCTCTAGTCGAGCATGAATTTTTCCAAGTTTCTTAAGCAAACCAATGTCTCGGAACTGCATAAAAATGGTTGATCATGACTTGTTCAAAGGAGTGAAGGCTTCCTCGTCCTCTTCAATGACTCTGCAGTTCCTCCACCCTTGTTTATTCCTCTGTTCTTTCCAAGCTGGCTTTGTGCTAGAAGTCTCCTCTCGACCACTCTACTGGTTAGACTTTGCTTCATTTCTATAGCCACTCATGTTGACTTCTAAGACTTCTTCCACAGTGGTCATCTCATAGCTTAAATGAAACAGTTTTGCCAGAGTTTTGGGCTATTTTTACACAATAGATTGAACTACACCTTCATTGGTCACCGCTCTTTTTGAAGGCAATGAAGGCCACTCTATCATTAAGATCCTTTATCAGGATAGATATATCATTAAAGCGTGCTATAAAGTCTCCAATGGATTTAGAGCAGCCTTGTCTCAAAGCCAAGAGGTTGTCTTCGGTCTTTTCCTTCTTGATTCCACTCCTAAACTGAGCAGCAAAGGCATACACCAGCTCGTTGAAGTCGTGGATGGAATGTTTAGGCCGACGAGAGAACCAAGTGGTTGTTGGGCCAGTTAAGGAGGCCGAAAAACATCTACAATTGATGGCATCACCCCCGCCACACATAGTCATGATAGAGTTAACATGACTGATGTGCAGCATGGGATCTATCGTTCCATCGTACACTGTAAAGAAGGGGTTCAAAACCCAAAGGCAAAGGCGCTGCCATAATTTCTAGGACGAAAGGATCCTGTGAGCGTACATGTTGCATCTCATCTGGGATCTTCTGATCCAGCTGACTCAAATGTTTGTTCATGACTTTGATTTGCTGGTAGAGATTTTCATCCCTCACAGATGCAGACGACTCTACACTGTGTTCTTTCTGAACCTTCTTACCTTTTGGAAATTGTAGTCTTCCAACTAAGGCAGTAGGAGAAGAATTTTTGACCTATTGTGTCCCCAACCTATCAAAGACAAAATGTTGGTTCCTTGTTTGTTGAACTCTCCTTTATTCTTCTTTGATCTTTGCAGAGTTAGTAGAGAGCAAAGTTACTCCAACTAAGGCCTCTTGTAGGCATGAGTTGAGTCCACTGGATCCTATCAATTGGAAGGTGGTCATCATCTCCATCATCTTATTTTCCAAGGCCTGAGCCTTAACAAAGTTGTAGCCAGGGGTTGAGGTTGTTCCCTGCAAGGGAAGTTCTCCACTCAAAACAGTTGCTTGTTCTGGACTTGCACTTCGCATGGTGGTGAGAAGGGAGGGGTCTCCTTAGAAGTACCCTCCTTTCGAGTATTTTGTTTCTTTTTTCCACCAGCTCGTTTGTGTCCTTAAGACTTAGAACCATTGTTGTCTGAATTAACCCTTGCCATCATTACTCAGGGATAAAAAGCATAGGAAAGAATCAAGAATATGTTTCTTGCCCACAGAAGACATCAAATGTTGCTCAAAAATCTGTCAAGTCCGGCTCACCGTAAAGTATCTCGAACCTAAGACCTGTAAATAAATAATAATAAAAAAACTCTTGAGAGCGGACCGCCTTTGTGGACTAGAAGCCACCTCCGATGGTAAAATCAAATTTTGGATAACACAATTCCTCGTAGAAATGAATAAAATCCCAAAGAGATGAAGTACTATTGGGTAGGTGTTGGAGTTAATGTTAGATTAACTTGCTTTTCTTGTCTTAGTGTAGCTTAGTTTGGCTTATTTTTCTCTCTTCCCAAAAGAAGGTATAAATTACCATTCTTCTACTAGAAGAAGATTCCATGGAGAAGATGGATGACAGCCGTTGGACGGCTTGATCCGATTCTCAAGGGGAAAACCTAGGAGAAGTTTCAGCTTGCTTGTGCTTGAAGCGACACGATTGATGCACTCTTTACTAGGTCTGCAGGGATGCCTGCCAAAAGTCGTCATTAGATGGGACATGTTTTGTATTGATCTCCTCGACAAGCCGACGGGAAGCAAGACCCAAAGAGATTTTGGCAAGTTGACTTATCTTATCTTTTGATAAGCGTCTATTGTACAGATAAGGTGCATTAAATGCTTAGCACGCGTACACATATGTAATGATAACTTCTTATTCGAATACAATCTCGCAGTCAAGTGGCGGCCGAGAGATGTGCCAAGCTGTCAAGTACTCCTATAGCTAGGTCACAGCCCTGCTTTAAATTAAACTATGGTTGATTTGGAGAGGAGAAGAAGGGGAAGACGAGAGTGGGGACCATGACCATCACTTGAGATCTAAATTAAGAATCAAGGATTTGTGATTCATCATAATTTTATATGAATAAATATACAATTCACTTTGTTTATCCAAAAAAAAGAAAAGTTCAAGTCATGTCCTTCTCAAAATTTCTTTGAGTCATTTGTTCTATATGCATCTCTGACATAATAAAAAATAAAAAAGCTATTATATGTTTTAATTTATGGAAAAGTAATTATGTGCATACTTCATTTGTGAAACCTCTGTGTGTATGTTTCAAAACATTTTATATAATTGGATAAATATATTCTATAAGCATGACAAATAAACTTCAAGTTCTATTTATATCAAAAAAAGAAAAGAAGTGAAGATATTTTGAATTCTATTTATATCTAAAAAAGAAAAGGAGTGAAGATAGAGTAAGAAAGAGCTCATACGCTACATGAATTTTGCACTAAAGAATATTATCGTCTTAAATGATTAAAAAGAGACCCCCACATATATGCCTAAGATAAGAGGATAGAGGTGCATCTTTTAGTGGGCATCACCACTCCAACATGAAAAGATGTTAAAAACAAATTTTAAAAAAATTATCCAGAAGAATGAATGCTTTTTTTCCCCAAAAATAATAAAAAATTATGTCCAATAGAAGCATTTAAAAATTTTCTCCACCAGGGTAATAATTTAGCAGAATTTTTTTTTAAAGATGTGATTAATAGAAAATATACGACAATACTTCAAATTTGAAAGAGCTTCATTGTTTGATTAAGCATATAATTTTTATGTTAGATTTGCAAAGGTAAGATTAGGAATAGGGAAGAGAGCTAATGCAGGCAATGGCCAATTCATCCTATCCTAACTTGATCGCGGACAAACAAAGTAGAATTAGGCTTGGCTTAGCCGTCGGGTTCATTCTCGAGACGAGAATCTTCAAACCTAGGTAAAAATATACTTGACTAAGGATATTCACTAATAAATCGAGTTTGGAAATACCTGTTCACGCAGCTTTAGGATGAAATACCCCAAGCAGGCTTAAAACATCTTTGAAGAGGAGAATAATGGGAAGAAGCCAGCTCAACTGCTACCAGTAGTCATCATCTTGAAAACGAGAATATCATCAAGATTAGGTCTCTTTGCCAATGGTTTTTATTATTGATAGGCCAAAGAGCTCAGTGTTATATCATTAGGAAAATTTACAACCGTGTTATACTCATTTTTAACACAAACCCAACCGTATCTCAGTGTTGGTTGCGTAATCTGTTAAATAGCCAGCCTATTTGGACATATCTCTTTATTCATTTTTGGCTAAACTTAGGACCACTTTTCCTTCCACGCTTTTCAGAATTTGAATTTGGATTTGGATTTGGATTGGATTGATAGGCCAGGCTGCTGATATTGATATTATACAGAGAATCGAGTCATGTTCGAACTTATATTACCAAATTTAGGCTTCAGCCAACCAGGTGCTTTTCCCACCGCTCATCCGTTAAGAATGGAAAAAGAACCATCAAAACCGAACCGGATGCATGCTTTGATTACAATTTTTTTTTTCTATTACATAATAGGGATTGAGATATTACATAATATAAGATTCACGGTCCTATTGATCTAATTTGACTGAGAAAAATTGAAAATTTTGAACACCAGACCTCTTTTGGAGATCTACTAATCAAACTCTATTTCCAAAACAGGAGCCTCAACCATGAAATATGTAGTAAATTGCCAAAGCAGGGTTACTCGATTAGTAAGATCAACACTTCTTAGTGAAGATGTTGTCCAGTTCAACTCTCACTAATGACATAAGTAATGTCTTCATCCCTAACATATAAAAAGTGACCTCATACAGTTATACCCAAAAACAATATATATATAATTTGCAATAAGCAACCTCACTTCAAAATTTCATTGAGGAAAATTTTGGATCAAAATACTTGAGGGTCCTAATTTACTTTCAACCCTCCCTAACCTCGTACCACAATCAAGTCTTTATAAATTAGACATTGTTAGGATTAGAGCGGTCAATCACACACAATCAAATAGAAAACAAGGAAGAATGAGACACGAATTTTACTTTGGTTCACCTCAATGTCAGGCTACGTCCGTCATTAAGTTTTTAATTATATTCAATGTTATGTTACAAGAAAATATATATATATATATATATATATATATATGTGCTTAAAAATCCTAAGCCACAACTATTCATGGGCCCAAGCCCTAACTATAAAAAAATTTCGAAACCCACAGAAACATGGACCCTCTTTAGGCTATGGAGGCGCTGCACCCAAAAGACAGGGCCCACACCTCTGCCAAGGCGGCCTCCCAAGACCCCGCTCGTGTCTATCGACAACACAATGTGAAGCATGAACCATTAGACACCAATAAATTCCTCTTAACATTTCCATAATCACATCCTTTTTCCTATAGATTGACAAATTAATAAAAAGTTATTGACCCGTCCAATACGAATACCAACTCCAACCTCCCAAATGGATAAAAGAATACACATTACAGATCAAGACTAAGTCATAGTCCAAAGATAAAGCTGTCCATATAAGCTTATTCTATACGGTAGGTTGGACGAGAATAAAAAATTTTGAACAAGCGGACCTTTAAGGCCCTCATCAACACATAAAGCAGACCTTAACCTAATTGTCAATAGGATGACCAAGCTGAAAATTGCCACCTACAAAAGGTCTGGAGTTGTCTACGAGGGAGGCATATTCCTTACACAAATACAGGCTAACGTGCACGCAAAATTGCATAAAGAGGGGGTAATTTACGCCTTCGGACAACCATTTTACCTTCATTTTTTGTAATGGAAAAGCAGCAACTCAATTTCGCTACATGGAGAGTGGAGATGCTGCTTGAAAATCTGGTACGAAATTCAACCCTGCTCAACCGCCATTAATCATCGACAGAAACAATGAAACATACAAACCCATGATGAGAAATATGGCTGCAAGAGACTCAAAACCTGCCACAGCCAATCCAAGCTCAACTAACTTCCCATCTATACACATGAAGCTGATCAAAAAGAGCTCTCCAAGTGGCTCCGAAGAGGCGGATTCACATAAAGCTTTCCATAATGGGAATTTTGTCCTCTATAGGGATACAAACGATTTCCACAAAAAGTTCTAATCATCCTTAACCCCAGTATAATAGAAATTCAAGGTTACTCACTGGTTTGCTAAAAGATGGCATTTTTTTCCTTTAATAGAACCTTAAAAATAAAAGATAATTGTAAGATAGTTTACTTAAATTGAATACCAAAAATCCAGTAGAAATTCCACTACACCACCCAAGGGTAATTAAGCAATTTCATAGAGCACACACCACTGCAATGTGTATAATGAGTTAACCTCATTGTTCAGTCAGGATTATAACTAAAAATCACGATCTAACAGCAGAAATTGACCAACTCTACCCAGATTACAGTGAATTTTGTGAATATCATCATTTCTTCTTTTCATGCACTCCAGCAGACCTGCACAGCATCAAAGTCAAAAGATTGATTTCAATTATTTACCACACAAAATCCAAATTAACACACAACATTGTTACAAAAGATAAAAATCGATTTTCCATTTTTCTTTGCCTCCTTTTAAATGAAGTCAAATAAAATTATACCCTATAGATTAAATATTTGATTATTTGCAAATACAACTCCATCAGCACGATAGGCAACCAGTCCATAATGACATCAACATAATGAGGAAGAAATAAGGAGGAGGTGGAAGTCAAGGACTGGAAGCCCAACATGAAGATAGAAGAAATCAGCAGCAGCTTGCAGAATGGAATCTACTCTTGGCCAACAATATAATGAATTATGATAAGTTGATTGGCCAATAATATAATGAATTATGATAAGTTGATTGGCCAATAATATAATGAATTATGATAAGTTGATTGGCCAACAATATAATGAATTATGATCAAGGCAGACTCTAAAATCTTAGGCGAAAGGGACACTTCCTGTTAGAAATTTAGATCATGCTAACTTCTTAAAGCCTAGATTTGCCCCATGCAATCCCATGTAAATCAGGTATAGCAATTCCTCGTGAATCCAAACCAACACTGGAACTTCACTTCTGTTTATACTTTTCAGTTAATCTTTCTCTTTTAATTTTTCATCTATATCTTCCTATCCAATCTTGGACTTGACCCTCTTAAAAAGGAGCAAAACACAGTACCCATATCAAAACATAATTAAAGCCTTAGCCATTAAAAAGAGCTTTTATGCTCATTCCAGCATTGTAGGCCACTATGTAATTGATAGTCTTATCAACACTTAACAAAAAACTCAGCGAGGCACTGATATCTCAGTTCTACAGCTCTAGGATTAGATATCACAATTGTTTACCAACATAGCTTTGGCTATTCTTTTTATGGAAGCTCGGAGGGTTGAAGCAAGTGGCAGCATTTTGTGTACCACCAACCCTTGGGTCTGATAGTATGACCTAGTTATCTGCTCCTACCATGCATCATCAGCTTGATTTTGGACAAATCATTCATGTTTTACACATTATCTGCTTCAGGGGGAATAGGAAGGGGAAAAAAAAAAGGGGAAGACCCAGAAACTGCTAGCATTGCAACCAACCCGTAGAAAAGAAATTGGAAATAGGTAGCCCTAACTGTAATGGTCAATCCTTTTCTTCAGTTTTTTTTCCCAGTAAATTAAATGTATCAAGTAGCGCAGTCAGATTGTTATCTCCATCATATACTCGATCCAAATAATCATATCCCATAAAATAGAAAAGAAAGCCTCACCTCATCTTGCGCAGAACATTAGACATCTCCTCACGCTTCTTCTTTGCCCTCTTATGGGTACCCAACTTTCGCTTGGCGACCTTGAGTGCACGCTTGTCCTTCCCAACCTTCAAAAGCTCAGTGATTCTCTTCTCATAGGGAGCAAAACCAGCAACTTCCCTAATGAGATTCCTGACGAAATGCACCCTCTTGCTAGTTTTCTAAAACACGACACAAAATCCCAAGTATATACATCAATTAAGAATCAAAACAAAAGAAAAAAAAACTCCAGCATCAACCGAAGCGCAGGAATGTTGATTACCCCTTTTCTGTTGGAAGGGCGAGGAGCCAACTCCCGTCTTGTAACGATATGCCCTTTGTTCAATCCAACAAACAGCCCGCTTTTAGGCTGTACTGAAGGAGCCATTGCCTAATTACGAAAGAACACAAACAATTATACAACCAGACAGAGATTGCTAGTTCACAAAGCATATATTATCTCTTGGGTCTAAATGCAAAAGAGCAAAGAAACCCTCGAACACAGCCACGACTACACAGGGCATTTAAGCACGAAATGGGAGCAGAGTGGTTCAAGAGTGTTCACATATTAGTATGGTTTAAAGACATCGACGAGCAGGAAGAGAGAAATCATCAAAAAATAATCCCAAACAAGAGAGCTTACGATGATGTTACCTTTGCCTTCGGCAGATGCGACCTTCGAGTTCGCAGTTGCACTGTGAGCCGCCACAGACACTTCAGAAACCCTAAATCGCAATTTTATTGCGAAGTTCGGCAGTGGCCATTGGATACTGGCCCACGGGCGTATGGTTCCGGGAAAATGGAATCGGATCCGGTTCCGTAATTTACGTCGGGTGACATTTTCGACACTTTGAATTATTATTATTATTTTTTTTATTTTTGTATGATAAAAAAGATAATGCATATAGTGAAAATAGTTCGTATTTTTGTATGATAAAAAAGATAATGCATATCGTGAAAATAGTTCATACGCTGAAGAGATTTATATATTGTTCTCAACAAAATTAGGTGGAATTGCCAAAGGTGGTATGTTAAAGCGGTTAAAGACCCAACCTCCCTAGAAAGCCCCGGCGGACCATTTTAGAGGAACGCCTGCGTCCAGGGGACGCGCCATATGTTAGATTGCGCTTGACATGGCTAGTTATTACTTTCATGACACCTCTCTTTGATTGCTTAGTTCCTTCGATTTCAACCTTGTGATTGCTTATTTTGCCCCTTTTCCCTTGTGCTTACAAACAGAATTTTATTTCATTCCAAAAAAGTCTTGCACTCCAATCCATCTTGTTTAGGAGTTCATTATGTAGCCCTGCACACAATAAAGTGGGTGAGCAAAAAGATTATGCATGGATTTGTGCTATGTGTGTGATTTGCTTTGGAGTTTGTGATGTGTATAATAAACTTATGGTATAGATGTAGGTCCACTGGTTTACATTATTCAGCACTCTATTAGGGTTATGTCATTATTGTTACAGACCTTAGAGTTTATTTCAATTCATATAAAATAGCAAATTATTATGAAAAAAAAAACATTTTTTAGATTGTGTATCCAAGTTTCAGCTCAAAAGAAAAGAATTGCATAAATTGGAAGGAGTTATAGAAGATGAACTTCGTCCGAAGTCCTAACCGTCCCATCGCCCAAATCCTCTTTTTCCATTCACAAGAAAGGAAGATATGACAAGTTGATTCATTAGAAGCACCACAAAGTTCGCAGGCTGGGCCGATTGCTGTCCATTTGGAAAGGATTGTCTTAACAGTGAGCCCTACATTCATGAGACGCCAAAAAAAGTTTCTAAACTTAGGATGAAGTGGCAATTTCCAAAAACAATTCCACCATCTTAAGTAAACATTATGCGTGTTGAGAAGATAGCCATTCATCAGGGGCTTGAGACAAGTGGATAGGACTTATGAAGGAATTGAAAAAAAAAATAGATTGAGAAGTAAAGGTTAGAGTTGAGAAGATACTCCCTATTTTTTTATCTTTTAGAAGTGATTACTTCTTCCATTGTTGCTTTAGTAGAGAAAACTTGAAAGTTAGGTTAACCCACCATATGGTCCGGGGTTGTTCTAACCCAATGGTCAAACCAAAAAAATGTGGTTCTGCCATTTCCAATTTTTCTTAGGTTCATGGTTTGGAGCATAAGTGGTATACTGCTTATACTATTCCAAGTCCAGGATCCTCTCTTCTTCTTTACTTTTGGGTCGAAATGTGAAGTGTTAGGGAAATATCTTGCTTTCAAGAGCTTCACCCAAACAGAGTATGGATTGTTCATCATTCTCCAACCTTGTTTTAGTAATAGAGCACAGTTTATATCTCCCATTCTCTCCACGTTTGCTCTGCTTTTCTTACACCATACTTCTCTTTCTACTTTTCTAGGTGCTTCTCACTCTACGAACTCTTTATCTCTCTGTCTCTTGTGCAGTTTCCAAAATTCAAAGTACTGCACAATTGTTCTCCTTTTCTCCCCTCCTCTCTCTTCCCACTTGCTGGGTGGTCTTACTTCATTTCTCTCGCTTTTCTCGTCTTGTCTGCTTGCTGGAACGAGTTTCAATGGGGCGCCCTGGGTCATCTTGCTCCTCGCATGGTCATGTTCACAGAGCTTCCTCCTCTTGCATTTTGGGTAGTTCACCCTTGAAGAACAGGATACACTTGACCGGCGAAGAAGGAGGAAAAGAAGTGGTAGCTACTTATTGGTGATTTTCGGGTCATGGCGTGGTGGTCATCAAAGGTTCGGTTACTAGACATCTCCCACATAAACGAAGTAAAAGAGTTTGGTTTGGCCGATTACTGGGGTACAAAGCTCCTCCTGTTGCTAAGATGGTCTAACGTTTGGCTCATTTATGGGAAAGTGGCGGTGTGACCTATATAGTTTGTTATAACAAACCACTATTAGTACTGAGTTCATTTCAAATGAGCATGGAAACAGAACTCTCTCGTTTGCTCCCTGGTGGCTGGAATCTTGTCTCTTGCATCTCACTTTTACCCCGTTTCCTGACAAGTTCTCTGTTGGAGATTTGGCACCCCCTTTGGCACAGTGGATACAACTCCATAATGTTCATGAAGAATGCTACAATGAAAAGTTGATGTCTGATGAGGCTTCGGTTCTTGGAAAAGTGATGGATATTCAACTTAATCTCAAAGCTCTAAACCTCCCCCTTGATACGGCTTACAACAAGGTCATGTATGACCTCAACATGCCAATGAAAATGCAAATATCGATCCGCAATACCAAGGGAGAAACCTTCCAGTAAAATGTCTCTTTGAAATCAAGATGGTGTGTTCATGATGTGGCCGTGTCTCTCATGGTGACCACTCCTACCCTCATAAGAAAGTTTAGGATGGTCTGCCTAATATAGATATCCCTCTTGCGGGATCTGTTGTGAAGGCAAATGTTCGCCCCATTCTCTGGGCCTCTTCGAAGATCTTCTCTACAAAATCTTTGGAAAAATTCTTGGAACTTAAAACAATCAAACTCTCCAATCTAAAAGATGGTAATCGTAAATCGACTTTTAATTCTACTGTGATCTCTTTGGAACTGGAAGAGTTACTCCTATGGCAATGGATTGTGATGAAGAACGTCCTACAAAACAAACTGTTGAAGAGAAAGATGTTGATGTTTACTTTGAATGATAGACCCTACAAACCCTGTTTTATGAAGACACCACAGCTGGAGACAAATATAAAGCCAAGGGGAAAGCTGTCCAGGAAGACAAAGCTACCATGCATTGTGAACCAAAGAAGTGTGGTCCCTTTGTGGAACGTGATATTGTGGAAGGGGCCCAGACCGTGAATATATATCATGTGTACTGCAGCAATCCGAAGGCTAAAGGGGGCTGCCAGGGTATGAAGGAACATGGCACTGAGGAGGAAATCTTCGAAACAAATGAGAATTGGAAAGATGAGCCAAGAAACCCCAGTTGCAAGCAGATAAGGCCTTTTGATAATATAATCCAACCTTTCTACCCCATGGACTCTTTCTAATCTGTTGTCACCTCTCTGCTTTCTAACTCTATCAATCCTGACTCTCTCTTGAACTCGATGAAAGATGATATCCTGCTGAGGATCTATGATAGGGCCAACAGAGTATGCTTCATCCATTCCAACACATTTTATCAAGCACCGACACAAAATCAAACCCTGATGGACAACCAGGTGACCCATGTCTCCCATTTCTTGTGGCTCCTTGATATCTTAGCTCTCTTTAGTGTTGCTTGTTGCTTGCGCTTATTCAAATTTGTTCGTAAACTTGCTATCCTTTTCCTAAATTCTCTTCGCCTGCAGTTTCTAACTTGTGTTGGTTGTTGATTGTGTGTATTCATTCAGGTTTTCAACGGTAGCTTTCATGCGTTCTACCCTTAATCTAGTTGTTCTTATTGTCATCTGTTTTGTGTTCTCTCTCCAGTCTTTTGTGGTTTTTGTCTCTTTCGTGGCATTGGCTCTAGTTAGTTGGGAAGAAGAGAGATATTTTAGTTACAATGTTATTTCTTAGTTGAAATGTTAGTGGAATTAATGGAAAATTCACGTTAATGAGATTGGAAAAAATTTGTAGGAAACACCACCTTGACCTTATTTTCATTTGTGAACCTAAATGCAAAATTCTTATTGCCATTCAACACCGATTCCATAGGACTTTGAAACTCTATCAATCCTTGCATATGGTTCCAAGTACAGGGTCCAGGGATTACCAAGGGGGATTTTGGGTTCTGTCTAATCTACAGCATTCTCGTCCCTCCTATTCTCGTCCAATCATTTCGCGGCATTTCAAGTAAGAGATTTTAATCTCAGATGGGTAATCATTTTCATCTACTATCCACCACAATATCCCCTTTGTAAACAAGTTTGGATTGATCTTGTTACTCACTTATCATCAATTTCTGATCCCTTTATCATTTGTGGTGATCTTAATGAATTATTGTCTCCAGAGGATAAAAATGGAGGCTCATTCAAACCATTACCAACACTCTCCTACTAACCAGCCTCATTTATGAATTCCAACTCTCTGAAATCTTGGAGCAGGGGCCTAAATACACTTGGTCAAATCATAAGAAGCCACCCAATCTTACCCTGGAAACTCTAGATAGAGCTGTGGCTACTCATGATTTCCTTGCATGTTTCCCTAATCTCAAATTGTCAATTTTGCCAACCATTGGATCTGATCACTCACCTCTTCTCCTAAACACCAATGGTTCTTTTAAATATGGTAGGAAATTATTTCATTACCAACTTGCTTGGCAGGGACACCCCAATTTCTTGAATATGGTAGGTGATGCTTGGAAGGGCTTTGGTGATGTGGACCTCACTTCCAAATTGGCTTCTCTCTCTAATTTCCTTCGAGGGTGGAATGCTACTCATTTTGGTAATGTTAATAACCTTTGTGAAAGAATTGAACTAGAATTGTTTGTGATGGAGCATTGTCTTTATCCTGATTGGGATCTTTACAATCAAAAGTTGAACAGGTTAAGATGGATTTATGATGCTCAAGAAGCATTCTGGTTTCAAAAATCCAAGAACCAGTACATTACTGATGGAGATAGAAATACAAAACTCTACCATCAAGCTGCCAAAGTCCTGAGGAAAAAAATGAAAAATTGAGTTTATTAAGATTGGAGATGAATTCATTTCTGATCCGGCTGGAATTGCTAACTGTTTTGCTCGTTTTATGCAGGAACTATATACTTTCAGTAGCCCGAGTTTACCCCCACTTTTAGATATGCTCTTTCCCCCTATTCCTTCCTTAGTGCATAACTCTACTTTTTCTTTCTGCCCTTCCTTAGAAGAAGTTCATCAGTCGATTTTCTCTATTGGGGCTTCCAAGGCCCGAGTTTTGATGCGTACCAGGCGTGCTTTTTCCAACATTTTTGGGATCTACTCAAATCGGATATTGTACAATTTACATCAAAAATTTTTAGTAATGTTGTACTCCCTCCTGGAACCAATCACACTCTCCTGTGTTTCATCCCAAAATCTGAGAAGGTTGTCTTAGTATCGAATTTTTGGCCTATTATCCATTGCAATGTCTCTTATAAAATTATTGCAAAAATCTTGGCCCTTAGAATTAAGCCTTTCTTACATGAATTCATTTCTCCTCTTCAGAGAGCTTGCCAGGTAGACAAATTATCGACAATCTAATGTTAGCACATGAAGTCTTCCATTATGAAGACTTCTAGGGCAAAGCAGGGGTTTGTTACACTCAAGTTGGACTTGTCAAAATCCTTTGACAGAGTAGAATGGTGTGTCCTCTTAAAGGTCTTGGAATGTCTAGGTTTCGACTCCAAATTTTGTGACTTGGTTAAATGTTTAATATCCTCTACTTCTTTCTCAATCAAGCTCAATGGTTCTCCTTACTCATATTTCTTAGGATCTCAAGGTTTGCGACAAGGATGCCCCTTGAGTCCCTACCTTTTTATTCTCATTATGGAAATTCTGTCCAGACTTCTTGGGGCTTTTAATTCTGAAAATGCCTTTCGGGGCATTAAAATAGCCAAGTTTGCTACTGAAATTACCCATCTCTTTTTTGCTGATGATACTTTCATTTTTTGTTGTGCCTTTTTAGATGACATCTGTGTGATCAAGACTGTGCTAGACATTTTTGGGGCTATGACAGGACAGGTGATCAATATGGAGAAGAGTAAAGCTTACTTTAGCAAGAATACTTCTCCTACAAAGGAAAAAATTCTGAATTTTCTAGGAATGAAGGAGATGAGTAAGTCCTCTTCTTACTTGGGTAGCCCCTATTCCCTGGAGAAACAAGATCTAATAGTTTGTGTCCAGTTGTGAATAAGATGAATTCTAAACTAGCAAGCTGGAAGGCTCATTCACTCCTCATATGTAGGGAGAACTGTACTAATTCAATTTGTGTTACAAGCTGTGCCTATATATCATATCCAATACGTCTTAGTTCCCAAAAAGGTATGCAAGTCCATGGATTCCCTCTGCCATAGGTTCTGGCTAGGTAAATCTGGTAAAGGTAAAAATCTCTCTCTCTCTCTCTCTCTCTCTCTCTCTCTCTCTCTCTCTCTCTCTCTCTCTCTCTCTCTCTCTCTCTCTCTCTCTCTCTCTCTCTCTCTCTCTCTCTCTCTCTCTCTCTCTCTCTCATATCTTAGGATATGTGTTGTTTACCTAAGGCTTTTGGAGGTCTGGGTTTTAAGAAGTTAGAACTTATGAATAGAGCCCTTCTTGTCAAATAGGGATGGAGACTCTTAACCGAGAAGTCCAATGTTTGGGCACAATGCTTTAAAGCAAAGTATTTTCCCCAAACCTCTCTCTTTGACCCTAGAGTGCAAAATAAATCTGGGTCACATGTTTGGAATAGCTTACGTTCTGTCTTCTCTTTATTAAGGAACTTGGTGGCTAGGAAAGTGGGCAATGGGAATGACACTTTCTTTTGGTTCGACCATTGGGTGCCAAATACATCTAATAGAGGGATAGGTTACTTCAATATGCACTTTTCCCCTCGTGAGTCGAAATTAGCAGAGATTGTGAGAAACAGGGATCGATATGCATATGAAATTTCCCTTACATTCTGCTCTCCGACGTCTAATGCTATTAATAATATTGTGTTAACCCTTGAGCCTGATTCTTGGCGATTAAGTTTTTCTTCTGCTCCGCGACTAACTACTAAATTGGCTTATCACCAACTGTTGCTTTCTTCTATTGATTCTTCGCATCTAAATAAGTATTGAAGATGGTGGTTATTCCTATGGAAACTCAATATTCCTCTGATTTTTTTTTTCATGCAGGAATCCTAGTTAATGCGATTCTCACCGATTGGCTTCAAAATTCATATTGATGTGTGCTTTGTGGTGGAAGCAGCGAATCAAGTTGGCATCTCTTTTTCACTTGTGAATGGACACGAAGAATCTGGGCGGCGGACCTCTAGGGTTAATTAAGGATTTGTTGTCGTTTTCAAGCATTCAAGACTTTTGTGTGGATTTATTCTATAACTCACATACTAATAGTCCAATGTTAAGGTGGATAATTTCCATAATAATTATAACTTGGTGGACTCATAATGCTATTCTTTCAAGAATGAACAACCCAATCCCATAAAGGTTTTGAACTATATTAACTGTTGGCATTATGCTATACAGCTTCAACCTCCGGAGTATCAGGATGCCCCAAACACTACACACATGACTAAAGAAAATATTGACACTCTTTATTTACTTCTTCAATAGAGCTTACCACAAGGACTTACAATACTATTTTGTGCAGGTGAAACACACATGATAACTCAGGAGGTTGGGTATTGCTGGGGTATACTCCATCACAGCCAATTGATTTATTGCTGGAGTGGCAAACTAAATGGTGGCACCATTATCAAGGCAATCACCAAAGGACTAGCTCATGGATTGAAAATGGCTCTTTGTTCTTTGGATTGATTACATCTGGCCAACAGAGAGCAAATTAAAAATCTTGTACCGGTTCCTCAAAAACCGTGGCCTTTAGAATCAATTTCAGATCTCCTATACATAGTATCCAATACAAATAATATTCCGATCGTCCAAAACAATGCAACACCTTTAAATGTATGAAGAAACCTTGCCTTACAATCCATAGGAACTAGGCATCCTAAATACTGGGACAACATGTCATAATCTTCTCAGTTGTAATTGGTTTTCTCTTTGTATTAATTAAAAAAAAAAAAAGTTCATTCTTTTCTCATCCCTTCCACAAATTAATTGTTAAAAGAAAAAAATGGATACTCGATTCAGCAAACATCATCATCAATATGGGACCAATATAGCTAGGAAAAAGAATAATAAAAGAAGAAGAAAAAAAATACTAAAATCTGTTATGAGATGACATAAAGGGAGAGGCGAAGGTACATTGAATGGCGTGGACAATTCTTTTGTTTAATTACATACCAAAACAAAATAAGTCTTAGCATGAGCAAATATCGATCTTTTGGAATGTAATTTATGGAGAGATACTTCATGATATCTTCATGCAAGACACCTGTCGTGAAGATATGAAGAACTTATGATCGTCACCAACAACTTTTTGTTTTTTTTTCCTCCCCTTCTGGGGTGGGGTTGGGTTTTAATGTTTTATGATGATCATGTCCTTCTTAACCACCGAAGCAAGAAGAAAAAATGGGATTGAGATGGACAGGGACGTCATTTTCATGCAAGGGGAGAGAGATTCTTTATTTTATTTGTATTTTTTTCCTTTTGCTTTGTAAATGAGAAAAATGTAATATTAATCTGGTGGGCCTGGGCCGTGGACCGCGTTGTTACTTGAGATCGACTCTCACATGTCGACGACGAGTCGTAGCGTAGCACGTAGGACTCGCAATAGGCGTTACCCAACTCGGATCTTGAATTTTCAGACATGTCAGCTGCCCGAAGTGTCACACGGTCAGATATCCGTACAAAATGCTGACCTTCGGGCAGTTCCAAACTCCGAGACCTCGATCCGTCTTTCTTTAGTCCACACTGCTTCCACTGTTTATCTTTCCCCTTTGAAGGATCTTTACGCCACCACCACCACCTCTTCTTCCCTTCCCTTCCCTTCCCTTCCGAGGAAGGAGGGCGCTCGAGAAGGTGGTGCTCTCCTCTCCGGCTACGGCTGTCGGATGTGAAACGATTTCAGAGGAGAGACAGAGAGGGAAAGTGGGCGGGGGAAGGAGATGGGTCAGGGCCTGAGTTGCAGAGCAAGTTATGAACATGGCCTCTTCCGTGCTGTTCAGATTGGAGACCTGGAAACCGTTATTGCTCTTTCGGATAGAGACCCATCACTACTTCATCAGAACTCCGTCAATCATAAGCTCTCCGCCCTTCATATCGCTGCTGCGAATGGTCGGATCGAGGTTGGTTTTCTTTTTGCTTTCTCCCCTTGTTGGTTTTTCTTTTTCTTCCTTCCCAAAAATGTTCAGTTTTTATGGGTTTAATGATGAACAGGTTCTCTCCTTCCTTTTAGATGGATCTGTTCAGCCGGATATCTTTAATCGTCATAAGAAGGTTTGTTCCTTTAGTGATTAAAGGAAGTTGATACGCTTTCCTCTATTTGGAAATGCTTGATCTTGCGTGTTTTTTCTTCCCCACCCTTCTTATGGGTTAGCGTATGCTCATTTTACATGTTGTGTTCAATTGGTTTAGACACCACTTATGCTGGCAGCAATGCACGGCAAGATCTCATGCGTGCAGAAGCTCCTTCAAGCAGGGGCAAATGTATGTAGAAATTCCTATTGATCTTCCACACTTATTTCAATATTGTGACAAATTCTGAACCACAACGGTGGACTGAGTTGGGTTTTGTATGAATTCCTTTACCAGATTTTGATGTTTGATTCTGTTCACGGGAGGACCTGTTTGCACTACGCTGCCTATTACGGGCATTCAGATTGTCTCCGAGCCATTCTTTCAGCTGCACATTCAAGCCCTGTTGCCGAATCTTGGTGGGCTTACTTCCCTGTTTGTTTATTCCTCTTCCACCTGGTTATGTTATGTCTTTAATTAGGACTCGATTGTTTCAATGGCATCTCTAGCTGTGACTGATGAAATTGAACTATAGGGGTTTTGCTCGTTTCGTTAATGTCAGAGACGGCAGCGGAGCTACTCCATTGCACTTAGCAGCCCGGCAAGGACGGGCGGATTGCGTTCATGTCCTACTGGATACCGGGGCTCTTGTCTCTGCAATATCAGGCGGATATGGGTAATAATCCATTACTGGAGGTCCCATTTTGATACACAATTCAATAACATTAATGATATCAATAGTGATCTCCAAAATTTATAGTGATCTAACTCCCAATTGCATTGCAGCTGCCCTGGGAGCACTCCACTTCATTTGGCAGCTCGAGGAGGTTCGCTGGATTGTGTCCGTGAACTGCTGGCTTGGGGTGCAGATCGGCTTCAAAGAGACTCAGCTGGGTAAATTTTTGCTCATTCTTCTTTTTTATGCTGGAACTAGGAACTATACCAATATGCACATTGCCCATGACTTGGAGAAATTATTGAACTCTAGAATGACTTGTTTATTTGTGACAGTCATTGAGGCCTTGATATTGCTGGAACTAGATTTTTTGTTCTCAATCTTCTGTTAAATAGATGAATCCCGAAGTTTGGACTTGTGAAGGTCTGCATTCACTAAAATTGTGTACATGGATTGGGGCATTCCTGCAGGAGAATACCGTACACTGTTGCTCTAAAACACAAGCATGTGACGTGTGCAGCCCTGCTGAACCCAGCATCAGCAGAGCCTCTTGTGTGGCCAGCACCATTGAAGTTCATCAGTGAGCTTAATTCAGAGGCAAAGGTCCTGATGGAGAGGGCTCTTATGGAAGCAAACAGAGAGAGGGAGAAGAATATCTTGAAGGGGACACCAGGCTCACTCCCGATGTCCCCTCCGCGTTCTGATGAAGCATGTATTGATGACAATGTCTCTGAGGTGATTTTCCTTACCCTACTTCTATGTGAATGCCCACCATTATGATTTTTACCTCTGAAAAGTTGAGGAAATTAATATATATTTCTTATTCTTCTTTTTTTTTTTTTTTTTATAAGTCGAAAGTAAAATTAATCATTTCCATTAATTATAGTAACGTTTGGAAAAGATATTTATGGGGAGAATTGTATTCTAGAAATTAATGGAATTCTCTGTGCAATTCTTTGAAGAGGAATGAATTATATTTCTCAATCAGCATCGCTAACATTAGTTAGAATGAAATGTCAGAAAATAATGTCAAAGATTTCTATTTTCAAGAAATCATCAGGAGTCCTTTGTTTCTATATTTATAATCCATCCCTGGGGTGACTAAGAGAGTGCTTATAGAATTTGGAGGCTCCCTCATTAACTAGTCTTGTGCATAGAGTTGATACAAGACGAGCCGCTGGTGGAAAATAGCAAAGCCTCTGGTATGTATGCATGCTTCCCATAGACATGTATCATATTCCATAGTTAGACTTTCAGTTTATGATTCCAGTTTAATGGACTATTTGACTGAAATGGGCTTTAAAAGTGAGGATAATATCTAATTCTTTGAGGTGAAAACAACAGCAAAATGTGTCCTCTACTCTTTTAATGTTTATTTTTGCAACAGAGTTACCAAGTTCAATTTCCTTTGGTCTAATTGAGAGAATTAATCTACACAGGGAAGCGACAACGAGATGTGCTGCATCTGTTTTGATCAGGTTTGCACAATTGAGGTCAAAGATTGTGGTCACCAGATGTGTGCCCAATGTACTCTAGCTTTGTGCTGCCACAACAAGCCAAATCCCAACACTGCATGCATGATTCCCCCTGTTTGCCCATTTTGCCGCAGCAGCATTGCCCAACTGGTAGTTGTCAAGGACAAGACACAGGACGAAATAATGGATGGGGAAACCAATTCCTCGAAGATATGGAGGTCGAGGAAGGCACAAACCTTTTGTGAGGGTAGTAGCAGCTTCAAGAGCTTGTCAGCTGTGGGTTCATTTGGGAAGATGGGTGGCCGCAGTTCAGGAAGGAATGCTGCTGACAGTGGTGACTGGGTTGACAAACCATGACCCATTTAAAGAGTTAAGAGTTCTCTCTCTCTCTCTCGCTTGCTCTCTATGGCTATGTATCTATATGAAGTGATGCTCCCTTTGGCAGTTAGATTTTGGGCGCTTCTTTAAAAAGCAAATTAAATGAGAAGAGGTTCAAAGTAAGGAAGAAGATTCTGCAGGTATGGGCAGGTGGGTTCTGTTCTTGGAAATCTTAATTGTAATTTTGTTTACTTAAGATTGAAGAAGCAGTGGTATATACTTTAATTATAAGAGTCTTGTTGGGCGCCTGAATAGGAGAAGTTGGTGTCTCCTAAGGAATATATACTTCAGTGGCTGCTGCAATGTTACCAACTCAACACAGAATTTAGTGTTGGCTGGCTTTCAACTCTATACATATATATGTTTCTCAATTTTTCTTGGGATGTACATGCGGGAGATTGTTGAGGTTGATGTATATGCTTCGATGTGTATACATCTTTTAAAATTTAAAAGGATTAATAAGACAATACAAGCAGTCATAATTATGACTTGCCATGTTCCATCATCAATGATGCTTGAGTTCGATCGATAACAGTAAGACCTTGCAAAGTTTTGTTGAGCAGTTGAGCTGACACAGCCCAGTAACAAATAAGAATTCATCTTTAGATGCATCCTTTTGATTTTTGATTTAGGTATTCTTGTATCATCATCATCCATCTTCTGAATACTCCACCATTGCTGAAGGAATAAAATAGCCTTTTGTATTTTTTGTTAAAGAATAAATTAACCTTTCAAGAATGGATATTCGAATACTTTTTGTGTATTAGTAAATCACAGGAAGTAGGAATTTTCTGGTTGGGTGCGTGTGGATTATCATGTGGACTGGATTGGGCTTTTCGATAAAACGAGAATGCTGATAAAGAAAATAATAATAATAATAATAAATAAATAAAATTGAAGTTTGACTAGTGAAGCACTACGTACCAGGTACCAACGTCACATTGGAGCTGCAAGCTAGGGGAGGTTGTGAAGAGATTTGGATTTGTCAAGTGCATAAATCTGGTCTGCTGTTCCTGAGCTGGCCCTTTCTAGTCTCTAATCGATCTGGCTCTCATGGCCAATCTCGATAATGGAGAGATCGATATGATCGAGAGGACCTAACCCTTTATGTTTTTCTGGGGGATCAAAGAGCATAAATGGGGAAGTGGCGTGGGCCCCATTTGTATTCTATTCCCCCTTACAGGATGATCTGTTTTCTTCTTGTATCTCAGTCAAAAGAGCCAGAACCCGACAGGTGATCTTCTTTTCCTGTATTTCAGAGACCCACGGCCGGGGCCAGAGCCAGAGAGAAGATCTATTAAACTAGAGAAAAACACCTCAATTATTCCCAGGAAGGTGATCAGGTCTCACACAGAGAGAGAGCCTCCAAGTTAGGACTTAGGAGATCATTTATATATGGATTGACTTACTTGAAGCTCGATGCTCATAATCACAGAGCCGGCTGCTTATTACTCTCTACTGTAGTTTGAACCAGGTGCAGATGTACTCATCAGTCATTACTAAGACAGCAATCTGCTCCACAGGTGATGGCTATGTTGTTGAAACTGTTGTTCCATTGGCTAAAAGCCTAAAAACGAAGATGTTGTCCTTGTTGGTAACTTAAGTGAGATGGTAGAGATGATATAAACAATTCAAATCAAGAACTTGAATAGGTTCAAATCAAGTTGGGTCAACCTAGTATTGAAATCGGTTCAAATATAAAAATTTTTATTATAAGTTGATGGAATTGGAACGGAGGAGAATCTAGTACGTAAAAGTAAAAACAGAGGGCTACGACGCTTTTTCTTTTTCTTTTGTTTTTGGGACGTCCTCTACCCTCTGTACAATGTGCCAGCGATATATCACCCTACGGGAAGGGGGGCGACACGATTCCCCCCTAGTGACACGATTTTTTCAAAATATCGATAATATATCGTCACTATGATGGTCGATTTTTCAACTGTTGGCGATATATTGTCTAATGTCGATGATAAAATAGAAATTCGTTCGAATTTTTGACCGAATTTCTCTCATTTTTTTAATTTCTCCCTCCGCTCCAAACTCTCCAAAGCCTCTCTCTCTTATTTCTTGCACCTTTCACCATTATTTTGGTCCGATCTTCGACATCTATGAGTACATCTTACTTCATATTGCTGGATATGACGTTGTAGACTTTAGATGATTTGGTTTATATGAATTTCCAAACTCTAGTTTCACAGCTTTCACCCGTATACAGTTGGACATTTGTCAATTAAGAACATTATTTTAGGTAACGTTTTATGTCAAAATAACACTCCCAATGTGTTTATTGGTTTCAAATTAAGCTAGACGTCAAATTTTAAGCCAAAATAACCCCAAATGCCCCTCGAAACAAGGGATCGACTCGAAACGGGGGATCGATTTTTCATCAAACCTCCTCAAAAAGTTGCTCAAAATATCGGTTGGTGTTGCTGTGTGGATGGTGTCGCCAGCCATTGACACAACGACACCAACCGATATTTCAAACTTTGCCTCTATCTTGGTGGTTGATAGTCTCAACTCTCAACACACGAAAGGTTACCCCTTTCCTGCCAACATAGCTTCACCAAGTATCACTATGAAAGTACTCGAAGTAGAAGTCAGCTTTGTAGCATGTTAGGTAGCATTTGGTTCCACAATTTCTTGGAATTGGCTTCCGGGGAATCATGATTCCAAAAAAAAAAAACATTTGATTTATAAATGATTTGAAATCCACGTGATTTGTGAGAATCGGTTGTGAGAATCGGGTGATTCTATTTTTTAGTGTAAATTTGTGATTGTTTTCAAATAGAATTACCAATTTTGGTTGCTTGTATAAATAGACATGATTCGACAAAATCACTCGTGACTTTGGGAGAACTCAAGGTTACGCTGTGAGAATTGAACAATATTCGTCCAAACCCTATTCGCAGATCTTGCAACTCTTTGAACACTGGTGGCTGGATCTCTTTGAACGTTGCAGCAAATCTTTGAATGCCGTTGCAAGTCTTTGAACGAACGCTGTAAATCTTCGAACAAATGCCGCTGCTTTGTAGAGCATCATCTCTACTAGTAGGACTCTACTTATTTTTAGTTCACATTTTCTGTCAAGCTGAGAGGTGTGTTGCTGGGCATCGTTATTTGTTCAAATCTCTTACGGTCTTACTCATATTATTGTTTTCCTCCGATCTCGAGTTTACTTTAAAACCATTTTTCTTTCTTCTTTGCTGTTTGGATTGAATGTTTTGCTTTCATTTGTGTGTGTAATTTTTATGAGTGAATCATCTTGTAAAACATAGTGTTAACTTCTCCACTTCATATTTCATTCCGGACTAGAATTAGTCTAAATCAACCCACCAGCTAGCATTGGTAGCACCAGGACGATACTCTCCTATTCCAAGCAAATTTTGCAAATATTTACATAAGATAGATGCGTTTATACCTACAAAAAGTCAACTCATCCATTCTTTAGAAGGTCATATCATCAATGACATATTTAATCTCCAATTATAATCAACATATATAGCAGACAAAAAATTATGGGCCTTCTGTAGAATGATAGAAGAACACCAAAAGAAGGTTGAATTCGTCTGTCAAATACAAAAATGCTACGAAAGATGGGATCCAGCCTCGTTTAACATGGGTTACCCATTATTAAAAAAGAACCTCAATGGAAAAATGGTTGAATAATTTCATATGAGAGATCTTTGCAGCATACAGCCCATGCTGTTAGGTAACTATGAACAATAAAAGAAATATATACAACATGGAAATACAATACATGAAAATGTTTGTGCAGAAATACAATACATGAAAATGATTTAATAGAGAAACCAATCAAACCAAATTAGGATACTAATGAAATGGAAGGATGAGATGGTATGGAAAGAATGGAAATGGAAGAATGATGAATGAAAAGAATCCAAATGAGAGGAGCAAATAATATGGAAAAAATTCAAATTAGAGACAATTAGGGAAATGATGAAAAATCATTCTTATCATCCCTAATACCAATTAAGTGACTCCTCATGTTGATGTGCTAAAAAAAATAAGGAGCAGATTGAACAACTTCCTATATATAGAATACGTATGAAGGACATTCTTGCCCCCAGGAAGATACATCAAAACATATAATCTCATGCTGCAAGATTCCCAGCCACTGTTTAGAGATTACAGTTCAAATGCATATAACTTGAAGCACCTAAAGTAACTTGGATATTCAAATTTGTCATATATATGCTGGAAAAAGGTGTTGGTACTAGGCTGTTTGGGCAGAAAATGAGTCACAACTAAGACGACATTTATGCATAAGATCTTCATAACAAGTTTGACATCTCCAGGGGTATCCAGAATTCAGCATTTATGATGTTTCAAATAGTTGAGTAGAAATATCTTACTTAAGGTGGCGTTAACATGAAAATCTTTCTCTGAAAACTAAGTTTGGAGCCACAGAGAAGCCTCACTATCAGCTTAGCTTCCATGGCTGGGATGGCTTCAGTGGGCAAAGTAATGAAAGTATCTGGGAGAAAATAAAGCAGTGAACAATACATGAAGATAGGTTATTGTTTTCTAGTACGTAGGAGTAGGTTGTTTTCCGATTTTATCTCTTGATTAGTATATAAGTACTACAGCAATATAAATGAAAGATACTGATAAAGGTTATCGTTCCCCAAGAAGTGTTTAATTCATCATGGTATTAGAGCAGGTTCTGATTCAGAATCTGAACCCGCCGAACCTTGCAACAACCTCAATCCCCAATCAGTCTGTCCTCTTTAATTGTCTCTTACCACAACCGTCCTTGAACTGAAAAATAGAGGCGTTAATGGCACCTCCTCCCTGCCGCTGCATCAACGACCAACCCATAACCTGCCAAGGAAACCAACATATTTTCAGGACAATGGCCTTTTCCATGGATGTCATGTGTTAAACTTGAGCAGAATTGGGTTGAACAAAGGAAGAATCGTCATATTCTGGAGACAGCTCTGATGCTCTTGGAAGGTGGGGGTCTTCCTAAGCAATTTTGGGTTCGCCAGCCCTTCTTGCTGTACTTTTCTTTTTTGGGTAAAAGATATTGCCAATTATGTCTCAACAGATTATCAAAACCTTTAAAGACATCCGTTTCAAATCTGTCCACAACCAAGGTTCCTTGTGGGGGTACAAGAGGCTCTGAAGGATCCTAAATGAGTATATGTACTGAAAGGAGAAATGAGGGCATTGTAGAACACACTTGGGGTCTTGTGGAGTTCCCAAGAGGAAAGAAGGCGGTAGGATGCAAGTGGGTGTCACTGAGCAGCTATATATTTTACTGGAGAATGAAGCCACTGAAGGACCATGCACGTAGCAGAGATTATTGCCAAATCGCCTTGGAAGGAGTAGCTAGGACCACTGGTGAGTCATGAGACGGACAAAAACTTTCTTGGCAAACCCCATTCCAGAAAGAAAGTGCCAAAAGCAAGCAGTAGAATTGAAAAAATTAAACTCAGTGAACGTGAGAAGGTTTGTAGCTAGTGTGTCTGAATAGTACTAGATCATGCATGACCTTCGATCTTTCTTATTTATATTGTTAATTGTTTTCTTTTACACTTGAGATTTTTAAATGGGTAGGTATCTCTGAGATCTAAGAAAATCCATATCAAGTGGAGAATGAGACCAACCCATGGGCAGATGGGATTGAGAAGGATGTTTGTTTTATTCTCTGTAAAACCATCACAAAGGATGTTTTGAGCTGTGACAATTGAGAGAGATCGAAGGCCCCGCAACCATTAGTACGTATAATGATATACCCAGAAAGGAAAAAAGAAAGAACTGAGAAAGAACACAAAATTAAATTTAATTGGGTGTTGCAAATTACAAAGACACTAACCTATAATTAACTTCAACAGATGCAACTCAGCCTTCCATATTTCCGATAATCAAATTGAATCTGGAGAAGCAGGAATATACAGTATTCAACTCAGAATTTGTGTAATTCGCGTACATATATATTTTCTAGAAATTTCTCGCACAGTGAATCACATATTTTCGAGATCATAGATGCCAGAGAGAAGAAAATCATTTGGTGTCATCTGCACCTCCGCGAACTTTCTTGATCTTACCTCTAGGATCAGCAAGAAGAGCTGGCGGGAAAAGAGATCCAATCTCTTGATCAGAGAGATCCAGCATGAAGAGTTTGCATCGGGTGGAAGAAGAAGAAGAAGAAAAAGAAGCTTTTCTTTTGGATGAGAATTTGGGTTTCCTTGGTGCAGGTGGGCATTCTTGGATCACCGGGATTCTGTGATCCAGAGATACTGGAGTTCTGAACCCGTTATCGTCCTCGTCTATATCCAATCCTCCTCCAAGTTCAAGAATTGCTGTTCTTGTTCTTGTTCTTGCTGCTGCCTCTCGCATCTTAACGACCTCAAAAAATTCATCATCAGAAACAGTAATAGCAGTGACTGGAGAAGAGGAAGCAGAAGAAGATGAAGGAGTAGAAGAAACAGCATGACCTTCACGTCTCCCTTCTTCCTTCTTCTGATCTTCTTGTGATGATGAAGAAGCATCAATTACGCACCCATGATCCAATGACACTTGCAGCAACGTCGATGATCTTAACAAAACGTTGAATTCAATCACTTTTGGATCCTTGTCAACTCGAAACCGCTCTGAATTCGACATGCCTTGTTTCGTCCTCTCGCTAATTCAGAATATCTCTTCCGATTCCCAAAACGAAAAATAACATATGTATATACATAGAGAGAGAGACAAGAAGTGAAGACGAAAAGAGAAAACAAGGGTCGTTAATTGAGTTGTAATAATTATCAAATCCACCATGCTCTTCTCCATTTCTTTACTATAATAATTTCTTCTCCCTCTGACCTTCTCTCTGGCCTCTGACTCTCTGAGTGTATTTTAAAATTTGGTATCAAAGATCAAACCTCTTCATGGATTATTGTTTGATCTGTTTAATTAGTTTTCAAAATCTAGAATGACGTATCTATTGAGCGGGCAAAGCAATAATTAGGGCGGCCATGGAAGTATAAATTTCGTTTACGAACTCTATCTCATGCATCGATGCTCACCTGGTTTGCTCGTTCGACCATTTCTGCTCGATGTAATTAAGCATCTCACGAGTTCTTTGTAAACTATTCACTAGAAACACGAATTGAAAACAGTTGGTACGTAAATGAGACATGTGTGATGTGTCAAGCTCTTGGTGAAGCATGGCCGCGTAGACAGATCATTAAGCATGTGATTCGATCCGCGATTTTTTTTTTTTTTTTTTTTAATTTTTTGGATATCTTCAAACAAGACAAAAGCATGGCAACTAAAAAAAAGGCAGTTAGGGAGCATAGGATTCTCCCATACTGAAAGAGTTGAAAATTGGTAATTAAGGTTAGTAAGGTTCACTTAGCTAGCTAGCCATCATAGTGCAAGGAAATCATAATCCTTTTGTAGCCTTCTTCTATTTTCTCTCTTTTAATAATGTGTAATGATCAATAGCAATAATAAGTACTTGATAACTAGAAACCACAGGCTCAAAAAGACGTTTCCCTAATGAGGGACACATGATCTGCTTGTGATATCACGAGCAGACCATTCATTCAGAGTGCAAGGGATGGACAAACAAATTGCCTAGGTGTAGGGTATCCAGATTTGATGAAAAACCTGTTGTGTTTCTTCTTCTCTCTCTTTTTTTTCTTCTGGTTCTTGCATAATGGGGTTAGTGCTTGGGTTGCATCATCAAAAGAGTGCACTTGGCCTTCCAAGCCTTCAATCCACACCCTGATCGATGGGGAATCATGTCTCCATATGTCCCTCGATCATTTTCAGGCCATGATCATCCTCACACAAACACACAGTCGACAGAGACACACTCTCTCTCTTTCTTTCTTTCTTTCTTTCTGTGCCCCTTCATGTATCCATCTCCACTAAAATCCCAACCCAAGTCCAGTCCCATCGATCCCCATGAATTCTCCATTGATGATTTCCACTTTCTAACTCTCCCTTTTTTCTGAAAAGCAAATGAGAAAATGTTGGCTTGAGATGTACGCCTCGTCAGTAGTTGAACATGATCATATTGGATGGGTTAGTTGAAGAAATATTGTATGTGTGTTTGCTGGATTTGGTTATATACTTAATTTCTGGCTGAGTGCATATACGAATTAATTAAGCTTAATTTCCAATTAACTAGTTGTTGCTGCACAATCCTGTTCGTCCCTTTAGCCGGTTGAACCTGCAAGAATGAGCTCGACCGTGGAGGTCGAGTTTTCACCTCCGACGATCTAGTTAGGAATCCGACTAAGGAAGACAAGAAAGTAATGAACAATAATGATATGAATAGTGATAGTTCTATTCAGCGTCCCTTTCTCTTGTGCTCCTTTACCTTTTTATAGATTTTCCACATACGAGTTCGAGTGAGACTCAAACCCTAGTTTGGTTGTGATCTGACTCTTAGTCATTGTGTCCTACTCAAATACGTTTTTCACGTATGAGTTCGTTTTGAACTAAAACATTACTTGGACTGCAATACGAACTTTAGTGATTGACTCTTACTCAAATATGAGTTATTGAGTCCCAGTCGAATACTTTGTCTTCGGTTCTCAATTTACTAGGATTCACTTTGTTATCCTGCCTTTACGCTTGTATAACCGACCTTGACTTGGTCTGTTCGAACTGGGTATATCTGACCTGTTTCGACCCGGGTTTAACCGACACGGGTCCGACTGGGTTTAACCGACTGGTCCGACTCGGGTTTAACCGACCTGGTCCGACCTAGTTTATCCAAACTGGTTCGAGCTAGTTTATTTCTCCCTTATCATAAGCCCCCCAGTCTCTGAAGTCCGAGCTCCATGCTGTTCGGATTTTAGAGATTTGATGGCCGAACATGCTTAAACTTCCGACTAACATATTCAATTTTGGGAACAGCCCATGCTCATAGTTTGAGCAACGGGGGTTCAATTTTGGGAACAGACGAGCTTATGAGCAAGGGAGTTCAGTCTAGGAACTGGCCGAGCTTAACAGCAAGGGAGTTCAATTTTGGGAACCTAGCCGAGCTGATGAGCAAGGGAGTTCAATCTGGGAACCGGCCGAACCGATAAGCAAGGGAGTTCAATCGGGAACTTGCCGAGCTGATAAGCAAGGGAGTTCAATCTGGGAACCTGCCGAGCTGATAAGCAAGGGAGTTCAATCTGAGAACCTGCCGAGCTGATAAGCAAGGGATTTCAATTTTGGGAACTGGCCGAGCTTAACAAAGAAGGGAGTTCAATTTGGGAACTGGCCGAGCTTAACACAAGGGAGTTCAATTTTGGGAACCGGCCGAGCTGATGAGCAAGGGAGTTCAATTTTGGGAACTGGCCGAGCTTAACAGCAAGGGAGTTCAATTTTGGGAACTGGCCGAGCTTAACAAAGAAGGGAGTTCAATTTGGGAATGGCCGAGCCGAACAAGGGGAGTTCAATCTGGGAACTGGCCGAGCTTAACGACAAGGGAGTTCAATCTGGAACGGCCGAGCTTAACAAGCAAGGGAGTTCAATCCGGAACCGCCGAGCTTAACGGCAAGGGAGTTCAATCTGGGAACCGGCCGAGCTTAACAACGAAGGGAGTTCAATCTGGGAACCGGCCGAGCTTAACGACGAAGGGAGTTCAATCGGGAAGCGGCCGAGCTTAACGGCAAGGGAGTTCAATCTGGAAGCGGCCGAGCTTAACAAGAAGGGAGTTCAATCGGGAACGGCCGAGCTTAACAGCAGGGAGTTCAATCTGGGAACGGTCGAGCTTAACGGAGGGAGTTCAATCGGGAACCGGCGAGGCTTAACAAGAAGGGAGTTCAATTTTGGGAACTGCCGATGCTCATGATTCCGAGCAAGGGGGTTCAATTGGAGTTTCCTCTATGCTTTTTTGGACTTCGGAAAATATTTGCATTTCTATTTGAAAAGGTTGAATGTAACAAAACTTGAAAAAACTGAACGTAGCACACTTATAACAAAAATTCTGAAAGAAACAAAATTTGGAAGAAGATCCCTCTTTTTATCTATTTTGCTACCAATAATATCTCCTGAGGTTGCTCGCATGCCTTGTTCGAGGAATTGTTTCTTCGCTAAGCTGGATTGCATAACTTGTAAGCCCCGGGGCTGCTTGTTGTATTACAACGTAAGGACCTTCCTAGTTGGGAGCTTAGTAAATAGGAGGTCGTCCGTTACTTCCTTCGTCTTTCTCCGATTGATTTCTATTTAGATCCCGATCGCTCTCCTTAACTCGGGGATCTAGCTCTTTTTCTTCTTCCCACCGGTGGTTGGTAAGGTTTTTGGTCCGATTGGACATACTTCTTTAATTGTCCCCGAGATATTAGTTTTTCAATTTCATCCTTCGGTTGCTCGCAATCATCGGTCCTATGTCCATGATCTTTGTGATATTCGCAATATCGGCTTCGTCACGCTCCTCACGGTCGAGAATATAATTTGCTAGGTCTTTGAAGTATTCCTTGACTCTTGATTTGCATCAATATTTCGGACCTTCTTAATTTTAGAGGAGTATATTCTCCCTCTAGCCGCTTCCGTCGCCGGTCGTCTTCCTCCCGGTCGGAAACTCGCTCGGTGATGAGTCACGACGACCACCGGTATCGGGTCGATCGTTGTTGGTCGACTCTTTCTTCCTCGACTCTAAAGTTTCGAGATTTCCGCTTGCCTATTACATTGCTCAAGTAACTCGGCGTACGTTCCGGCATGTTCAGCGGAAGCGCTCGAGCGATCCTTCATGAATGAGCCCTTGATATAGAGCATGAAAGGCTATCTTCTCATCTAGGTTCTCAATTTGAATGGTCGAATTGCTGAATCTTCGAAGATAACTTCTGACCGATTCAGTTCGACCTTGCTTAATGGAGAACAAGGTATCTTCTCTTCTTTGAGCACTGATCCCGCTTTGAAAACGTGACAAGAATATTCGTCCCAAGTGGTCGAAATCCTCGATCAAACCGTTTTGGAGCCCCAGGAACCATTCAGATGCTGATCCAGTTAAGGATGCTGGAAAGATTTTGCACATAGCAACTTCACTGTGCTCATAAGAAGACATTACTGATTTGTAATGCATAATGTGGTGCCGGGGACATGTTGTTCCATCGAACATGGTGAAGGTTGGACATTTGAAGCTCTTAGGCATCTCTGCCTCAACAATAGCTTTAACAAAAGGTTTTCTTTTGAGAACTGAGTACAGAGTATTTTTACCTGAATCTTTCATTTTCTTTAGCTCTTCCTTTAATTCGTCAATTTGCTTGTTGACGTTCTTCGTACTTTCAGCTTGAGCTCTTTTTTCTCCTTCTTCGCGTCGAACTTTATCCACATGATTAGTGCTGCTATGTTGATCTTCCTGCTCGAACTCCGGAATAGTGTCTTTTGACGTTCCTTCTCCGGGTGCTCGGATTTTATCTCCCACTTTGTCTTTGCCTTTGTTCACATCTTTTGATGGTCGAGGAGTTTGGTCGGGCATTAGTGGTCGGTCTTTTCTGGTTCCCCCTAAAATGACTGGGCTCTCCTGATTATCTGCTCCTGGTGTAGTTAGATGACGCATCGTCACCCTAACCAATTCGTCCAAAGACGAGATCTGCTTTTGGAGTCCATTAATTTGATTTTCGGTCGATTTTTGCAGTTCATCGATCCGATTTTTGGTGACCAATTGTTCATCGGGTTGCTCGAGCGATCCTTCAGTGAGGGTTTTCCGTGGTTTTTGGAGGAGGATTTTGCTTGTCGACCTCCTCTCCGTTCTCCTTGCCTTCCCCGCATTGATCTTGTTTGAATCACCATGACTTTTTGATGCGTTTCCCACGAGGGGCGCCAATTGTTGCTTGCACAATCCTGTTCGTCCCTTTAGCCGGTTGAACCTGCAAGAATGAGCTCGACCGTGGAGGTCGAGTTTTCACCTCCGACGATCTAGTTAGGAATCCGACTAAGGAAGACAAGAAAATAATGAACAATAATGATATGAATAGTGATAGTTCTATTCAGCGTCCCTTTCTCTTGTGCTCCTTTACCTTTTTATAGATTTTCCACATACGAGTTCGAGTGAGACTCAAACCTTAGTTTGGTTGTGATCTGACTCTTAGTCATTGTGTCCTACTCAAATACGTTTTTCACGTATGAGTTCGTTTTGAACTAAAACATTACTTGGGCTGCAATCCGAACTTTAGTGATTGACTCTTACTCAAATATGAGTTATTGAGTCCCAGTCGAATACTTTGTCTTCGGTTCTCAATTTACTAGGATTCACTTTGTTATCCTGCCTTTACGCTTGTATAACCGACCTTGACTTGGTCTGTTCGAACTGGGTATATCTGACCTGTTTCGACCTGGGTTTAACCGACCTGGTCCGACCTGGGTTTAACCGACCTGGTCCGACCTGGGTTTAACCGACCTGGTTCGACCTGGGTTTAACCGACCTGGTCCGACCTGGGTTTAACCGACCTGGTCCGACCTAGTTTATCCAAACTGGTTCGAGCTAGTTTATTTCTCCCTTATCACTAGTGTTGGCATCAATGATCAGCAATTTGCTTGCATGCTACTGATAAATTAAGGCCGCCATGCATGCATGCTAGCTGAAAGCTAATTAATCTCTGATTTGATCATCTTATTCAATATTCCTATGAAAAATAACAAGGAAATTAAGCCAAAAGAGTAACAACAGAGTGGTTGGATCGAGTAGATATGGCTTGTTTATTAAAAGGTAATTTAATAAACTAAGCCTCGTTTATCAGCCTTCTTTAATTTTTTATTTTTTTTTTAAAGAGAATTCATTTATTAAAAGAGAAAAATCAAGACTAGAGAGTAGGAATATCTTAGCTACGAAGTGAACACTAGCCACAAAAGATTGTATTCTCACACAATCGAGTCTTCAAGACTAACTATCCGCTACAGTACGTGTTGTGCGGTGTTTAGAAATAAATTGAAACTTACATTGATCAAAGTAACAACTAAGGTGATGAATACCCTTTAACTATGGGGAGGATACATAGATTAGTCATAAATTATATTTTAATTTTCTTTTAATGATTTTTTTTTCTTTTTCAGGATGACAATTGATGGGATGATTCCGGGATTCACATCCTCTGTAATTCCTTTCTCTACAATTCCATGTAATTCCCTCATAAGATTGTGCCATGTGGCATTCAAGTAATCCAACGGTTATCTAATTTAAAATAAATTTGAATTTTATTTAAACTCACCCATAAATTTATTTATTTTTTGGAGAAAGGGAGCTTTGATTAAATAAAGGGAAAAAAGAAAGAAAATTACATTCCGAAGAATTTCTTACCATTAGCATCATCCCGAACAAAAGCAGAAAGAGCTAACGGAAGAGCATCTGCAGCTAGATGGATTTCTTGGGAGGTATTAAGGAAACCTGCCAGGAAGTCCGCACAAACGTTAATCTCCCGAACATGATGAACAAAATTACATATAAAAAAACCACCCCTTAACTCCCTAATCTCCATGATCAAATCAACAACCCTCCAAGATGTAGAAAAATATCCCTGAATAGATTGGATGGCCACCATGGAATCAGATCGAATTTCTATCATCGTCAAACCCATTTCACGAGCAGTCTCCATGCCACGCTTGATCGCATATAATTTGAATTTTATTTAAACTCTAGTTTGTTGGGTAACCTTTGGATTACTTAAATGCCACATGGCACAATCCTATGAAGGAATTGCAGGGAATTGTAGGGAAGGGAATTACAGAGGATGTGAATCCGATGATTCCGTCATGAATTATGGGAAATAATGGAATTTTTGGGCTTTTGCTAATGGTGATCTAGGTCCGGATCCACATCCTCTGTAATTCCTTTCCCTACAATTCCCTGTAATTCCCTCATAGGATTGTGCCATATAGCATTTAAGTAATCCAAAGGTTATCTAATTTAAACTACATTTGTATTTTATTTAAACCCATCCATAAATTTGAATGTTATTTAAATTCTAGTTTGTAAGACCTATAATAAGGGAATTACAGGGAATTATAAGGAAAGGAATTACAAAGGATGTGGATCCTACTAGGTCCTGGCAATGCAATGATTTTAGCTACCCACATATAAATGAGAAAAATAACAATTTTATTTTGATGAAAGAAAAAGAATATCCGAATTCCTATATTTTCCAAGTTTTTCTAGAAAAGAAGGTTTTTTGCATTTAAAGGACATTTTTCCCTTTCATGCGAGTGAGTGGAACATCGAATGCAACCACATTGGCCATGAGAAATTGAAGAAAACGAAAGAAAAACTAAAATCATCAGAAACGACAAGCGACACATGTGGCCCCCATTGTTCCTTTTCCTCACGCGTTTTTGGACACAATTAATCCTACCAAGGGGCCCACCGTCCACCTCTATTCATGCAACTATTGGTTTCCTTGTAGGGACTTTGCTTGGGTCCTGCGTCAAACCAAATATTATGCGTCCGCAGAATGGAATTTCAGATCTAACAGATCTAACGGTTCGAAATTTCGACTTGATGTAAATGCCTATGACCCAAGCAAAATTACCCATGGAGTGCAAGAAAACAACGCAGGGCCCTTTTGCCCTTTTCTGTCGGAAAAGTGGGTCAATTTAAACTTTTATTATTTTGAGCAAATTGTTCTGGCATTTTTTTGGGTAAGAAATTGCTAAGCATTTCAAAAGACAATTTCGATATTATTATTATTTTTTAAAAATAATATATTAGAGGTGAATTTAAATCATTTCTATTGCAAGATATGTTCGGGTTTTTATCTTCTAACTAGGTGGGTCCCATGTGATTTTTCATTCGCTTCTAAACATACGGTGGAGGGATGTGAGAAGAGCATGGTCTTTTATCCTCATATGAACAAAGACCCACCATGTTCCCATATTAGATACACATCATCTATAAAATCTTGCAATTCCCTGTGATAAACAGTTAGGATTGTGATACGTTTTGATATTGATACACTGTGATAGGATACAAAAAAATGGTGTTTCAATTATTGTAATCTTATTGAATGAGAGTAATATTTTGTTTTTCATAATCACAATATTCACAACTAAAACATGTGGTAAACAGGTGTGACGGGAGCATAGTCCTTTATCTTCGCAGGTAGAAAGACCCACCATGTCCCCATGTCAAATTCACGTCCTCTACCATTGGTAATCCTGCAATTGATTGTTGGGATTGTTATATGATTTTGACACAATGCGATAGGATACAAATACTCAATCCATGGGTCGCCTGTGGTTGGCGATTGTTTTCGTTTTCATTTTCTTCTTTTTATTTTCGCCTTCACTTTCCTTTTCAAGTTTTATTATGTTTTGTTTGGTCAGGGAGGCGTTGAAATTACACTGTAAGAGTTCTATTCTCTCCTAAGAAGTAGTTTTTATGTTTCTTTTTGTGGTGGAAAAGTAGTTTCTATATATATATATTTTCACTTGGCCATCTGCAACGTTACTCTTGGACTTAGTCCAAGTGGGATTCTTGAGTTTATTCAGAACATGTTCCTTGAAGGGTTAATGTACTTCATCCCAAGAGGGCTAATATGCTTTCTCCCGAGGAGGTTTTATGTGTCTCTCCTGAGAGAACACCATTCATCCCGAGCCTGCAGAAGACTCATGTCCCGAGTGGGTATGCGCTATACTCCATAAGGGTTTTTCAGAATCCTCCTAAGAGGACTTTCCTGCCCCGAATGAGGGTGTATGCTCCTCCCGAGAGGGGGTGTTCGGGAGATGAGTTCTCCACAACAACCAAAAACAATTATGTAAGAATAAATGTAAGGCTCTATTATTATTATTATTATTTTTTGGATAAACCAAATTTAGTGTATTGAGAGCTGGGAACAATTCCACCCTAGGTAGGGATCATGGTCCTGAGACCTAATAAAATCAAATATCTAACTTAAAAATTATAATCCATTGTAGGGTATAGGCTATAGAGCAGTTTTCGTCGAAAAAAAAATCATCTACGGTGCACATCTCTCTGTTGTATACAACAATGTACTCTTTATACCAAATAAAAGACTGAGATTAAAAGTTTAACTTTAAATTTAAAAAGTCCAAAATACCCTTTTAGTTCCTTTGTTCTCTTAGCATTTTATATGATATATATGTGCAATGTTGTGCACAACACATAATGGTGTTCCGTCTCTGTCATCCTCCGAGAATGAAAATTCTAAGCTCACACCAAGACTAGATGAGACAAAATATGTGAGTAAAAAATAATAAAATATTAAAAAAATTAATTTCATCACCCTAACCTTATAGGCCCCTATAATTTGTGGTCAATAGCCATTGGAGGAGCCGATCTGGACTCATAAGTGGGCAAGTTTATTTATTTACTTTTTTCAACTAGAAAAGGTATAACACTAATGACAAAGGTTTGAACCTATAATCTCTTTTGAATTTTATTTTTTTTGGTAAACTAGACGAATTTATTAAGGCAAAGTCAGAGGAAACAGAATTACAAAGATTCTGAAGCTAGGGAATGGATAAAGGCCAACTAGTCATGCCTGAAAGTGACTTGGCCCTCCTTGCTAGGTGATCCGATACATGATTGAATCTCTTTTGACTGACTATCAATATAAAGGAAAGAAAACTGTCATTACTATGCTGAAACCACGTTGATAGCGAGTGTGGATCATCTCTCTTGACGGCCCTAACAACTTTACAACCATAATTTATGTGAAACCCACAAATAAAAAATAAAAAAATATTAAAAATAAAAAAAATCCCAACACCTAACCTGTGGAGCCCCTATCAGGGGAGACAATCCGCAGTCATTGAAAGGAAACTATGATTACTGTGCTAAAAGCACGTTGAAAGCAGGGATTTAACCGTGGAATGTGAATTAAACGACTTCGGGTGATGCCAACCCCATGCTCCGACCCGGGAATTTTAAAAATCCCATAAATTTACGGTGAGATGTGAGTGCCAACGTCAGCTGTCCCCGTCCCCGCAGTGGCCGCCGTGTTGGGGAATTTCATTTCATCAGATGGTTGCCTGCACGTTCGTCTTTGGCGAATGGGAAGGAAGGGCGTGGTGCATCAATGGAATTCTCATCTGCGAGAGAAGAGGGAGAGAGGAAGATTCTTTCTTTCTTTAGTCATTGGGAGTCTTGATTTGAGTCATCACAACGTCAGTTCTCATTTCTCAAATTGCACTGTGCTGTGCGTTTCGGCGACTTTTAACATTTTATGAATCTTTTTTCTTTTTTCCCGTCTTCTGGAACTGTTTCAGTGTGGGTTGTTCAACTCCCCAGTGATTGATTGATTGATTCGAAAGATAAAAAGGAAGAATGATACATAAAATATGATTTTTGATTCAGGGGAATTTTTTTTCCTCCACCGTAATGACCGGTGAAGCAAAACTGCATCTTTTGTTGACCTACCTAAGAATTGGAGAATTGAATTTGTCCGACAACGATGGGGAGTTTGGGATCTGTCATAAGATGCCCTTAGCACGACCTTGATAGTTTTTTTTTCGGCAGCGAAAGTGATGGAGATGGAGATGGAGATGGAGAAGGAGAATCTCGTCGATGAAGGAACATTTTATGAGTATTTCAAATATTAAGAGTAGTAGCCCTTAGACTCCAGGATCCAAATTCAGAGGAAGGGAGAACCGAACCGAATCGAATCAGAATCAGAATCAAACGGAGTCTTCAGTTTTTGGATTTCCGGACAGGAAGATGGAGCTTTTGACACCGACCCCTCCTCCCCAACTAGCCGGGAGTTACTTCTCCGGCTTCTATTCTCCGACGACTTCCCTTTCCTCACACGGGTCTCCTCCCGATCTTCATCATAATTACGATCGTGCTCTGATTCCACGACTGCCGGAATCTAAGGAAGAAGTTGGTGATACTGTTACAGTTGCAGTTGGGAAGGTTGACAGAACACTTCCTTTGCTTCATTTCTGCTTCCGGACGTTTGGAAGCCGAGAGATCGTTCTTCTTCATGTCCATCAACCTTCTACCACCATTCCCACCCTCTGTAAGTTCGTCTTCCTCTTCTTCTTCCCTCTCTCATTTGTATCTCCTAATTTTTTAAAATTCAACGGTAACGTGTTTTTCTTTGGTGTATGATGAGTGAGTTTTCTCCATCATATCTGGAATTAAATGGTTGCTGTGATAGAGGATTTTGTTTGTTGATTGCTTTGAATTTCTGAAATGATTTTTCTAATTTCCCTTTTATTATCTCCTTTTGAGGGTTCATCTAATTGCGCTTTATTGTTACTCTGATTTTTTATTTCACTTCTCCAAATCCTCCTCTACAACTTGACCTGTATGCCACTTCCTTTTTCATATGGCTTGGTTTGTGTCTAATTGTTTTGAGCTACTGTGTTATACATTCGAATGCCCCTTGTAAGTTGGTGTTCTTCCTAACTCTTCGGTATACGCTCCATGATCAAGTAATTTCCTTTACTTTTTAATGGCAATTTGACTGTAATTACTTTATTTATTTGGTTCCCTATAGTAGGAAAGCTGCCTGCAAGTCAAGCAAATGAGGAAATGGTGTCCGCGCATCGGAAAGAGGAGATGGAACAGACAAGAAAACTTCTATTGAATTACTTGACAGTTTGCCGGAAAGCCCAGGTGATCTTCTCTTTCAATAATTCCACAAACCAAACCCCCCCCCCCCCCCCCCAAAAAAAAAAAAAAAAAAAAAGAAGAGGAAACCCCTTTTGATTGCAGTTTCATTTTTGGTAAATATGACATAATTTCCATAAAGGTATTTCTCTTTACAACCTTTTCATCTGGCTGCTGAGTTTGAGAAGAAGAAATCTTAGGGAGTTTACCATCACACTAGGATAATTTACTAATGGTTATCCTCAGATCCATCCTCATCAACTGCCTTGCTGTTTGAATGATGTGCTGGCACTCATAATTGATGAAGAAGGTTGTTTGAGTGTGAAGAGAGGCTATATTTGACTAGTGCAATGGATCATTTGCTTGTTACACTAGTGGATGGACAATAGTCAGTTTCTCATGTGTTAGATAAAGCATTCCATTTTCCTAATCACTGGATAATGAGCACGACCTTATTGTTAGCAAGCTTGTTCTCAGGCAAATTTATACATCTGATGTGTAATCTTGACCTGAATACCAAAGTCTGTCGGATAAATGATCATCTTGACCAGAGTAACCTGGCCACCAAAATTTGCAAATAGCATATTTGGCTGGTGCATCAGGTTTGCAATACTATAAGAGAGTAGACAACTATATACTGAAGTGAATGCTGATTCGTGGTTGCTTAATATTGAGTACCCATTTGTGCAAGACAAGAAGTTACCTGGTTTCACAATGAACCAGATTCTCGTTCTATGCTGGGAATAAAACGTAATACAAAAAATGTGATTACTTTTAACACAAGATCACAGTATTACAAGTACTAGTACCGTATGGCTACCCACAAGGCCACAAACAAGGGCGGCAATTAGTAACCTAAGACCATTCACAATTATGAATGTGAACCTATGGTTGGACCCTATGTTATGGAAATTGATTGGTTCAGATAGAAGGCTTCAGCTATTAGAACTCTGAGAACACCAGCAAGACCTCATTGATTGGGAGGATCGCCAGAAACAAACACTCAGCAGTGGAATGGTTCCAGCAAGAGGACAGTAGGTATAGGAAAATAGAAAGCAAATGGATAAAGGTGGTTCAGGTCTCTCAGCTAGGTTCCTCAACTCTAGGTGTTTGGCTTTCATCAGTGAGGCACTAACCCTTCTTATCACTTATACAAGAGAGAAGAGAATAAACTCAACACAAAACTTCTGATAATCGATTAAAAAATTCTGTGTCTGAGATCTAAGAGTTGCAGCTAGAAATCAGCAACTTGCATGATACTAAAATAGAAACTACTTTTATAATAACTAGGACTCTGTAAAATAGAAACAAATAAAAGATCTTCAGCCTTTAAAAAGGTCCAATCAAATTCTTCATGTGGGCTTTATTAGAATCTTTTGATGATATTCCAGTAAGACAAAAAGGGATCGTGATCCTGTCCGGCCAAAAGGCTTGTGCAGCCTGTGCTACCCATCATTGGGATTGTACCTGGAGGCAAGCTTTAATCTGGGACATTCAAATAAGCATGTAGAGAATTCTCCACTTAAGTGAAAAGAACCAAATTGAATCCATTAATTGGATTGAATCACAATTCTGAACCTAACTGGTCCAGATCAATTTAACACATCTCACGAAACCACTCTCGCTGTTCTTTCGAAAAAAGAAAGAAGTGGAGAAGAGAGGAGATGACAAACGACAAGTCCCTTCGTCCCTGCCTGGCTGGTGATTCTCTCCTTCATCTTGCGATTACCCAATCAAAACCTTCCATCGTTTTTAACCTTTGACCTCTGATGAGAACCAGAATTCTACCCTGGGCCGAACCCCTGGAGTGGGCACAAGGCCACTTCAAAGTGGCACACCCAGGCTGGCCGAACACTCCAAGAGGGGTAGTTTGATCCATCCCAGCCCTAATTATTAAATTTTGAGAATGTTCTTTTTAAATTTTTAGAGGAGTCTTGGTCAGTTAGGAGTCTAGTTTGAGTTATAGATAAGTTTTTAAGTCTTTGGGATTCTTCTTTAAAGAGAGACTCTTATCAGTCTTTATTTACAAGAAGAGTTCCTTCAATATTTAAGTCTTAGGGGGAGTCTATTTTCAAGGAGATTCCATTACATCTTTAATTAATTCTTTGGACAGTTGAGATTAATTGTAATGGGATCCTAATCTGTAAAGGAAACCCACTTAGTTTTAGAGTCTTTTAATGGGCTATAATAAGCCTATTCTATTTGTGTATGTTTCTTAAGTTTGACTATTTGAACAAGATTAATTGAGTTGAGGACGTGGTTCCTGTTGAGGGGGCCATGGTGGATTTAGAGTCAAGCTTCTTCTTCAAAGATCAGCACCATTCTTCAAGTTCTAGCATTCATCTTCCAGTCACCAACAGTATTCAGAACTACAACAGCTTACAAGTAAGTACAGCAGACCCCAGCCCCTTCCCTCACCTCCCACACCCATCGCACCCCACCCCCAGCCCTTCCCTACCTGCACAAGACCCTAAACCCCCTTCCCCTTGCTGCAGCACCTTGGCAGCAGCTTCCTTAGGCCCCCACAACGCCCCTATCCCCTTCCCCTACCTCTTACAGCTCTCAAACTATTCTTGGAGTTCCTCACATCGTGTGAAGTCTCACACTCTCTAATCTTTCAATTTCTTCTCTTCTTCTTCCTCTTGACTTTCTTCTCTGCTCTTCTCTATTAGACTTTGCAAGGTTGTTCATGTTCAAAAATGTCTTGTTGATCTTCTCTACAGGTGGGGGGGGGGGTGGCGGCAAGGTGCTGGTGGTGGACTAAAGATAATTTGGAGAAATTGAAGAAAAAACTTTTTTCATCAAAACTAGCAATTTCAACTTCTTCTTTTTTGTGGATGAATAAAAAATTCATTACCAAAAGGAAAGAAAAGGGGGAGGGAGGGGTACAATTGGAAAAATAGAAGGTGAGCCCTATGAAGGTCAACAAGGCCAAACAAAAGGAGGAAAAAACTAACTAGGCCTCAAGGGCCAAGAACAAACCGATATGGACACAGGTGCGGCCACTTCCTATTTTTTTACTTCTTTTTCCTCGAAGAAGGGAGTTCAATTAAGTAATCTTTAGTGAGGGAGTGGCAACCTTTTGTTGAGCGCGAACTTCTCCAACGTTCCCGAAGAGGCAGAGAAGGGGTCTTACTATCAAAAGAGCCCCCAGGCTCACATTCAACCACCGAAATGGGATCTAGAGGAGTTTCTAGGGAAGGGGAAGAGAAAGCTCAGTAGGGGCATAGGGGCTAGGTTCCAGGGAGACAGAGGAATAGAGAGGCCTAGATTGGGGAGCAAGTAAGGGCCCATCAGAAGACCTAAGGGGGAGGGAAGGGGAGGAAGAGTGATCGGCCTAGCAGGAACGGATAGAGAAAGAAGGGTTGGCCTAGATGAAGGTAGAGCTAGGCCCATCCCAGATCGGGGTAAGAGGGAGAAGGAAGAGGTAGCGGGAGGCCTGTTGAGCCGAAAGGAGAGAGAGGAGAGGGGAAAATGGGAAGGGTGGGCCTAGTGGGGACCATGGTAGGAGTGAGAGAACACAAGGGCGAGAGAACTTGAGAAGGAGAATAGAAGAGATGAGGGAAGCAAAAGAGGAAAGCACGGAAGGGGTAATAGCAGGTGGGTAGCAAGGCAGAGGAGACAGGCTTGTTGCGGGTGGGAATACTACTGAGATTGAGCCGTCTAAAAATATGCTTCGCAAGTGCACGTGTCACAATCAAGTAGTAAATAATAAGTAGAATATCGATCCCACGAAGAATTTTACCGTTAACTATCAATGTAAAATAAAGGCTAATTGAAACAATATTAACAAAAGTACTTTGTGATTAATGAACTAAATAAACAAAGGATAGGTAAATTAAACTAAAGATACTAAATGAAAAATATGCAATAGAAGGAACTATAATAAATGGTAAGAATGTTGGGAATCAATTTCCCCTCCCTTGAATTTCACTGTCAAAACTACAGCAACGCTGCAGCACAAGGTATATCAAGGAACCTGGAACACAATTGCATACGGGTATTTTCCAATCTACATATGCATTAACATCCTATTTCAAAACCCTCATATTCCTATGGAGAATTGAACTGAGGATGCATATTACGCCAGAGTTCCAATATTGGTTACGTGAGGCAGGTGAGTATTTCTACCCCACTCACTAATTAGCTAAACCCCAAATAAGGATTAAGCTAACTCACACCATTTAACATTTATCTAGGTCTAATTAACTTTTTAATTAACTAAAACCATAACATTCACTCACGGATGATCAGTCAATAAATGAAATTACTCATAAACTAACATGTTGAATACATTGATAATAGACTGTGCTATAGCAGAGCTACAGAAAACTGGATAATTACAGCTCAAATCATAGGTTCGGGTACTCTTATCATCTTTATACAATAAGAGCTTAGCTCATATTAAAGTTCAAAAGCAAAGAAATATGTGCAATCATTAACACAGTTCAACTAGAATATAAAGAATTAAGAATTATAAAACCAAATAGAAAACTCGAAGATGCTTCCACACTGCTCCAGCTTCCTATCTCTAGCAGGTCTTCTTTATGCATGAGCTCATCTTTTTCTTCTCTCCGGTCCCCCTTTGTTTCTTGCTTATTGTCCTCTTATCACTCATCCGCCTCCCTTCTCATTTTCCCAAACTTTCCTCAAATGATAGGGTAGAAAATGGGCTGTAGGATTAGAACCTCTCCTCTGGCATCAATGGCTAAGATCCTTCACGTGGTGACAAGAAGAATGTCTAATTAGTTAACCCCTTTATAGTCATTTCATTAGGTGGTACTACGTGAGTTCAATCTGGGAATATTTTGCTACGTAATGCTGCAGCATCTTTTCAGCAAACTGAGAAGACATGTTCTTTGTTCCTCTTTTATGTTTCATGTCATATCTTCCTTTATGATTCTTTTCCTACAAGACCAAGAAAAAGAGGGCTGATCAATTCCATCCATTAATTCAAGAGAAATTCATACATGAATGACATAAAAGACCTTTACAAATTTAAAACACTAAGACCCGCTTAAACGAAATTTAATAACAATTTACACTAAACAAATATAAAATACTCTTAAATCAAGCTATCTCTAGTATAAAATTACTAGAATTAACTCTATTTCATAGAGTTATCACACCCCCAAACTTAAGATATTGCTTGACCTCGAGCGATAAAAAGAAAAAGCACAAACTAAAATGCAAAGGAAAATACTAAAAGACCAAAAGAAAAGAAAAGAAAAGACAACAACCTAGCTTAGTCATACAATAGGATAGAAGTTAGACTGAAATTGCCTCTAAATCTTTTTCTAATTTTCAGATTCAACACTTCTTGCAAATAACACTTAGATGTCATACTTTACTCATAAGGATGCCCTCAAGTGTGTGTGTGAAAGTTAAGGATCTTGCCCCTGATTACCCTAGTCCAATTGAATTATGGTCATCAAGTTTAGTTTATTGATCTCATAAGTTGACCAAATGATTACCTCTCCACTAATTAGGGACCCATATCCTTTTACACCCCCAAAAACCCATTTTACAATATTTTGAGCGTTTGACCCCCAAACTTTATCTCTATGAACTATCTTTTTTTCTTTTCTTCTTCTTCTTCTTTATTGTCATTCCTGCCTTTTTACGCGAATACTAACATTTGTGATGAATGTACCCGATTACTTAACAAGATCACAAACAAAAGTGCACTTGCATGCTTATAGTTCGGGCCACTGTCTGACGCAAAAGTGAACATAGGTTACATGCAGACTCCTGATTACTAGGCAGCCCAAATCAACGGAGCATTATTCTTATTTCTTTCTTTCTTTCTTTCTTTCTTTCTTTTTTTTTGGATGCTCATAGTCTGGGCCACTGTTTGATGCAAAAGTAAACTTGGGTTACATGCGTACTCTTGGTTACTAGGCAGCCCAAAATAGCAGAGCATTATTCTTTTGGGGGAAGGGAGGGGGTCAAACCTCTGCCACTACACACAATGTACATAATTTTTGGAACAAGTCATATTTTCAGTTACATACCCAAATTGAGACCCCTAATATATCAGTCTCAAGGTTCTCATTCAACCAATTCTGAAATCCTAAACTCTCACATTGATCCAACTTTTCCCAGGTTCTCCAAGGCTCAAAGCATCACTTGGTGCTCAATAATAGGACATCACAAATATGAGTAAATGACGACATCAGATCATTATAGCAGAGTTGTGCTAAGATCTCCCACCAAAGTCAGATTAAGAGGCACTAACATTCTTATCAACTAATTACCATCCAAATCACATAACAACCTAGATTGACCACATTTTTTTTTTCATCACATATAGAAATGCACTCTATATACACAAAACATCTACTAACATTTTTGCAGCATTGAACAGCAGAAACAACAACAGAATAGAACAACCATACGATAAAAAAATAAAACAAAAACTAACTCTAGAATGCTAGAATGCTACTCACAAATCAACAAATAGAACTACATATGCTGCACTTAAAGTAAACAAAAAAAAAATTAAGAAACTAAGACCACATATAAAATAAAGATGACTAGATGACACATGCACATTGCAACATGCAAAGCTTACCCCCAAACCTAAAGTTACCAGTGGCTTCACAGCTAGAAAAGAAGGGAAAAACAAATAAGAATAAGTAGCAAAACAAGACTTCCCTGAACCAGCTACATATTCTCTGCATCATCAGGGTCTGTGGCCCCGGTGTCGGCACCAAGTAGATCGAGAGGTTGTTTTGTTTTGTAGCTATGCTGTATTGCAACTCGAGTAGCCCAAGCACAGAAAAATTGACATTGGAATGGAACACCGTTGCGGCAAAGACCACCAGCAGAGTAGGAAAACAGAGTGGAAATGTTGTAGGAGTTTAGGTGTTGGGTTGTGTAGGCAATACGGGGGAAGAATGCTGAAGAGTGGTGGGCGAGGGGATTCAGTGGTGCTCAGGCGGGGGCAGCGTCGTGGCGGAGAAGAGAAGAAGATGAAAGAGAAGATGCAGAGGCTGAAGAGAAGTTTGTTTAGGTTTGGGTTTGTGGTGGGGTTTGGCTTCAAATGGGTTGGTTTAGTGGTTGGGTGTTTTTGTGGTTTAAAATGGGTTTGGGTCAGTATGGGGTTGCATTGGGTTGGGAGTGGTTTAGAGGTGTGGGAGTCATGGTTTGGCTGGGTTAAAGAGAAAATCGGGTCGGGTTGAAGCGGTTGGTCCCTGCTGTGGCGTTGCTGCAGCATGGCTATAACATCGGTCAGAGAATACATTCCTGTAACTTTAAAACAAACTTTGCTGTATCTTTGCTGTAGCAAATAGTGAATTTTCCTAGGCAAATGACAAATGCTCTGTTCAGCAGTTTACGCTACTGCTAAAAGTTGCAAAACACCCACTCATCCTCTTGTGTGTTCCCCACACTCCCTGCAAGTCAAAATACATGTTATCTAGTCATCTTTCATTTTTTTACTATCAAGTTAAAATTAAGACAAAATTGTAAACTATCCATTAACTTATTAAACAACTACTTGATTAATGACCAACAACATAACAAAAAAAAAAGAAGGGTTGCCTCCCTTTTTATGCATCTTGAAGGATGATTGAGGATTTGTTATGCCCCAATAATGCTTGCTCTGCTGCCCATTCACCAGAAATCGCTTGTTAGAGCTTCCTTTTTACAACTCCACTGCTCTATGTGGAAAAACAGTCACTACTTTAAATGGGCTTGACCATCTAGATTTCAGCTTCCCTAGGGATAGTTTAAGCCTTGAGTTGAACAGTAAAACTTGCTGGCCTGGTTCAAATACCCTATTCAAAATTTTTCAATCATGCCATTTTTTAATTTTCTCCTTATAGAGCTTGTCATTCTTATATGCTTGAAGTCTGAATTCATCAAGTTGATTGAGCTGTAACATTCTCTTTTCACCAGCTAAAGTAGATTCAAAATTGAGTTCCTTGATTGCCCAATATGCTTTATACTCTAGTTCCAAGGGTAGATGGCAAGCATTTCCAAACACTAGTTGATGTGGTGACATTCCAAAGGGAGTTATGCAAGCAGTTCGGTAAGCCCAAAGGGAGTCATCCAACCTTATAGACCTATCCTTCCTTGTAGGCAAACTGTTTTCTCCAAAATCAACTTGATCTGCCTATTAGTAACTTCAACTTGTCCATTTGTTTGGGGATGATAGCTTGAGGCAACCTTATGACGAATCCCATACTTAGACAATAAAGCTCCAAAATACTTATTACAAAAATGTGAACCTTCATCACTGATTATAGCTCTTGATGTACCAAATCTAGTGAAGATGTTCTTCTTCATGAATTGAATAACCACTTTGGCATCATTGGTTGGACAAGCAACAGCCTCCACCCACTTGGACACATAGTCCACTGCTACTAGAATGTATAGATTGCCATATGAAGGAATAAAAGGCCCCATGAAATCAATTCCCCAAACATCAAACAAATCTACTTCCAAGATATTAGTTAAAGGCATTTCATTCCTTTTGGAGATGTTTCCCACTCTTTGGCATCTGTCACATTTTTGAATAAATTGATGGGCATCTTTGAACATACTTGGCCAATAAAACCCTGATTGCAAGACCTTTGCAGCAGTCTTATCACCTTGGTAATGTCCACCATGATATCATGACATTGCCTCAACACGTCCTCTATTTCTACCTCAGGGATACAATGCCTCAACATCTGATCTGCACATTGCTTGAATAAGAATGGTTCATCCCAGAAGTACCTTTTAACCTCATGTAAGAATTTATTCTTTTGTTGGGTATTCATTCTAGGAGGTAAAAGTCCGCTGGCCAAATAATTAGCAAAATCAGCATATCAAGGTGTTTATGAAAGGGAGGTAGCAAAGAGTTGTACATCAGGGAAAATTTCTCTAATTTTGAATTCAGCCTCTTGGTTTGGATTTTCCAAACGAGAAAGATGGTCAGCCACTTGATTCTCAATCCCCTTTCTATCTTTTATCTCCAAATTGAACTCTTGAAGCAATAGGATCCATCTAATTAGCCTTGGTTTAGCATCCTTCTTTTGTACCAAAAATTTTATAGTTGAATGATCTGTGAACACAATAACCTTTTCTCCCACTAGATAAGCCCTAAACTTGTCAAATGCAAACACAACTACCAAGAGTTCTTTTTCAATGACAGTATAATTTAATTGTGCTCCCGATAAAGTTTGACTAGCATAATAGATTGAATGGAATACCTTATTCTTGCGCTGTCCCAAAATTGCTCCTACAGCCCAATCATTGGCATCGCACATGACCTCAAAAGAAATGGACCAATCTGGTGCCACAATGATTGGTGTGGAGATTAGCCTCTTCTTCAACTCTAAAAATGTTGTCATACATGCTTCATCAAAGCTGAACTGACTCTCCTTTTCAAGCAAGCTACACAATAGTTTAGTTATTTGAGAAAAGTCTTTTATGAACCTTCTATAAAACCCAGCATGGCCAAGAAAACTTTTTATCCCTTTTACATTTGATGGCGGTGACAATTTTTCTATTATAGCAACTTTGGCTTTATCAACTTCTAGACCATGTTTGGAAACCTTATGCCGAAGAACAATCTCTTCTTTAACCATAAAATGACATTTTTCCCAGTTGAGGACTATGTTGGTTTTCTCACATCTCTTTAAAACTTTTGACAAGTTAGTGAGGCATTCAACATATGTTTCTCCAAAAACAGAAAAATCATCTATAAACACCTCGACAAATTTTTCCACCATATCAATGAAAATAGCCATCATACACCGTTGGAAAGTGGCGGGGGCATTACATATACCAAATGGCATTCTTTTAAAGGCAAATGTGCCATAAGGGCAAGTAAAAGTGGTCTAATGTTGATCTTCAGGAGCAATGGCTATTTGATTGTAACTTGAGTATCCATCTAAGAAGTAATAATACTCCTTTCCAGCCAATCTATCAAGCATCTGATCAATGAAGGGAAGAGGGAAATGATATTTTCTTTTAGCTTTGTTGACCTTTCTATAGTCCATACATATTTTCCACCCACTCACTATCCTTGTAGGTATCAGCTCCTTGTTATCATTCTCCACAACCGTCATTCCTCCTTTCTTGGGGACACATTGCATTGGGTTCACCCACTTGCTATCTGAAATTGGATATACTACCCCAGCATCTAGCCATTTAATGATTTCCTTTTTTACCACTTCCTTCATTATTGGATTTAGCTTCCTTTGCTGCTCCACAAAATTATTACAGCAATCCTCCAGCAGAATTTTATGCATGCATATTGATGGGCTGGTTCCCTTAATATCTGATATGGTCCATCCTAATGCTTTGTTGTATTTCTTCAGCACTTTAAGTAGCATATCCTCTTGCTTCTCTGTTAGCACTGCAGAAATGATAACAGGGAGAGTCTTGGCTTCACCCAAATAGGCATACTGAAGGTGTTTTGGAAGAAGTTTCAATTCTAACATAGGTGGCTCTTCAATCGATGGTTTAGGGGATTTAGTTTCAAATTCAGATAATCCAAGAGGCTCAAATTGACTCCCTCTAAATGCCTCAGCTGGTCTTGCCTCTAACCAAGCCATGTATCTATTTGCTTCATCATTTACTTGTTCAATTTCTGATGCCAATAAAAGCTTTAGTCTTTAATGCACTCTTTCTTAAACTCTTTTAGAACCAACTCTTCAATGGCATCTACATTTGAACATTGCTATATCGCATTTGGAGATTTCATTGCCTTGAGAACATTGAAAGTGACTTGCTCTCCATTTACCCTCATAGTCAATTCTCCATTATGTACATCAATCAATGTCTTCCTCGTCGCCAAGAAGGGTCTTCCAAGAATAATGGGCACATCTTTATCGGCTTCAAAATCAAGAACAATGAAGTTAGCAGGGAAGATGAATTTATCTACTCTTACCAACACATCTTCAATTTTTCCTTCAGGATGAGCTAAAGATCAACTGTAGTGTTACTGTAGTTGGTCTTGCTTCTCCAACACCAAGCTTCTTGGAATTGACATTGGCATAAGGTTAATGCTTGCTCCAAGATCACAGAGAGCTCTCCCAATATAATTATCTCCAATAGCACAAGGGATGGTGAAACTTCCAAGATCTTTTAGATTTGGAGGGAGCTTGTTCAGCAAGAAGGCACTACTCTCTTATGTCATTGCCACTGTTTCAAACTCTCCAAATCTCTTTTTCTTTGAAAGGACGTCTTTCATGAATTTCACGTAATTTGACATTTATTCAAGTGCTTCTACCAATTGTATATTAATATGCAGCTGCTTCAAAACATCTAAGAATTTCTTAAATTGATGGTCTTACTGCTGCTTATGAAATCTTTGAAGAAAAGGTGGTGGGTTAATACTCTGTTTTTTTGGGAAACTTTGTTGCAGTGATGCTGTGGCATTCTGTTCAGAACTCTGTTTTTCAAAACAGTGTGTTCCTTTTGAATAGTAACCGTATCTTCCTTCTCCCTTTTTTCTTGGATAGAAATAGGCTTCTTCTATTGGCTAGACTTTGAGTGAGGTTGCTCTAGAGGTTTTCCACTTCTTAATGTAAATACTTTACAATGCTCTTTGCCTTCACGCCTAGGATTTTCTGTGTCACTTGGCAATGATCCTTGAGGTCGATTGCTTAAATCACTAGCTAGTTGTCCTACTTGATTCTCCAGATTCCTCAATGAAGATGCTTGACTTTGAATAATTGCATAGTTCTTTGCCATATACTCCTTTAATAGAATCTTTATTGATGAAGAGGGTTCCATAGGCTGAGTCTTCACTTGCTGTTGAGCACTTGGAAGATGATGAGGTCGAGTTGGGATGGAAGATGGACCAACATTTTTTTCCTTGAGCATTCCAAGAAAAATTAGGGTGCTACCTCCAACCAGGATTATAGGTGTTGGAATATGGGTTATTGGCTTTGTTGAAATTACCAACATAGTAGGCAGATTCTAGGTTGGATGGACAACTATCAAAGAAATGCTCCCCTCCACAATATGTGCAAGAGATTACTGTATTTTGTTGTGTTTGTACAGCTGCAACAAGGTTCACTGATTTTAGCACACTAGTTAAGGAGGACGCTTGTGCTGTTAAGGCTGTCATTGCATCCAACTCATAAATCCATACTACTCTCTTATTTACAGCTGGTCTCTCAGCTGGCCATTGGTAGTTGTTGTTGGCCATTCTCTCCAAAATCTCATAAGCTTCATTGTAAGACTTAGCCAATATAGTCCCATTCGCTGAAGCATCCACTATGGAACGAGTTTGTCCATTTAAACCATTGACCATTGTAGAACGTCTCCATTTGAATCCAATGAGGAATTCCATGGTGAGGACATTTATGCAAGAGCTCCTTAAATCTTTCCCACGCCTTATGCAAAGATTCACCATCCAATTGTTGAAAACCAGTGATATCATTCCTGAGCTTGGCATTCTTTGTTGGAGGGAAGTACTTCATCAAGAACTTCTCTACTAAATCATTCCATGTGGCTACGAACTGTGGAAGTAAAGAGTTCAACCATGCTCTTGCACTATCCCTCAACGAATACGGGAATAATTTAAGTCTCAAGGCTTCTTCAGTTGCTCCAGGTATCTTGAAAGAATCACTCACCTCCATAAAGAGTCTAAGATGGAGGTGAGGATCTTCTGTTGGCATCCCACTAAATTGTCCCACAGTTTGGAGTACTTGGAACATCACAGGCTTAAGTTTAAAATGTAGTGCTTGGATTTCTAGCCTTATTATGCTTGGATTCAGCTCATGCAACATTGGTACAACATAAGTTCTAATGGCCCTATCTCTGTCATCACCTTCACCTGCCAAATTATTCTCATTATTATTCACCCCATTTCTTGCTGCTTCAACCATTGTTTGAACTACTACTAAACCTCGCTGCTCCCTTCTTTTAGCTTGAAATGTCCTTTTGATTTCTAAGTCAAAGGGTATCAACTCTTGATGAGGCTACTTATTCATACAAGGGTCAAAGCACCTAAGAATAAAAGAAAACTAATATCAAAGTAAAGAAATGTTGTAAATAAACTAGAAATTACTTCTACACCGATTATCAATGACAAAATTCCCCGGCGCCAAAAACTTGTTTGTTTGTGTCTAAAAAAATGCTATGCAAGTGCACATGTCGCAATCAAGTAGTAAATAATAAGTAGAGTATCGATCCCATGAAGAATTTTATCGTTAACTATCAATGTAAAAGAAAGGATAATTTAAACAAGATTAACAAAAGTACTTTGTGATTAAGGAACTAATTAAACTAAATATAGTAAATGAAAAATATGCAATAGAAGGAACTATAATAAATGGTAAGAATGTTGGGAATCAATTTCCCCTCCCCTGAATTTGACTGTCAAAACTACAGCAACGCTGCAGCACAAGGTATATCAAAGAACCTGGAACACAATTGCATACGGGTATCTTCCAATCCACATATGCATTAACATCCTATTTCAAAACCTCATATTCCTATGGAGAATTGAATTGAGGATGCATATTACGCCAGAGTTCCAATATTGATTACATGAGGTAGGTGAGTATTTCTACCCCACCCACTAATTAGCTAAACCCAAATAAGGATTAAGCTAACTCACGCCATTTAACATTTATCTAGGTCTAATTAACTTTTCAATTAACTAAAACCATAGCATTCACTCACGGATGATCAGTCAATAAATGAAATTACTCATAAACTAACATGCTGAATACATTGATAATAGACTGTGCTACAGCAGAGCTACAGAAAACGGGATAATTACAGCTTAAATCACAAGTTCGGGTACTCTTATCATCCCAACACAATAAGAGCTTAGCTCATATTAAAGTTCAAAGGCAGAGAAATATATGCAGTTATTAATACAGTTCAACTAGAATATGAAGAATTAAGAATTATAAAACCAAATAGAAAACTCGGAGATGCTTCCACACTGCTCTAGCTTCCTAATCTCCAGCAGGTCTTCTTCATGCATGAGCTCAGCTTTTTCTTCTCTCCGGTCCTCCTTTGTTTCTTCCTCTTGCTGTCCTCTTATCACTCATCCGCCTCCCTTCTCATTTTCCCAAACTTTCCTCAAATGATAGGGTAGAAAATGGGCTGTAGGATTAGAACCTTTCCTCTGGTATCAAGGGCTGAGATCCTTCACGTGGTGACAAGAAGAATGTCTAATTAGTTAACCCCTTTACAGTCATTTCACTAGGTGGTACTACTTGAGTTCAATCTGGGAATATTTTGCTACATAATGCTGCGGCATCTTTACATCAAATTGAGAAGACATGTTCTTTGTTCCTCTTCTACGTTTCATGTCATATCTTCATTTATGATTCTTTTCCTACAAGACCAAGAGAAAGAGGGCTGATCAATTCCATCCATTAATTCAAGAGAAATTCATGCATGAATGACATAAAAGACCTTTACAAAATTTAAAACACTAAGACTCGCTAAAACGAAATTTAATAACAATTAACACTAAAACAAAGATAAAATACTCTTAAATCAAGCTATCTCAAGTATAAAATTACTAGAATTAATTCTATTTCATAGAGTTATCACAGGTGCCACAAGGTCAGTGAGAAAGGGGGGGGGGGGGACAAGGAAAGTGACATGATGAGAGAGAACAGGGGACATGGAGGCCAAGCTGCCAGATTGCTGCCAGTGGCGGTAGGGGAATACTGGCCGGAGAGAAGGGGGATCCAAAAAGGCAGAAGGAGAAACGACAGAAGGGGAAGGGGCTGAATTGAACCAAGGAGAAGAAGAGAGGGAGGGGTTGGGACGAGACCGATAGCGATAGCGAGAGGAGAAGGGAGCTCGTTGCAGCGTTAGTAGCAGGGGTGGCTGGAGGTGATATAAGGGAGGGTAGGGTAGCAGGGGAGTCATCCGCTAACAAAGTAGCAAAGCAGTTAGCATTAGAAGGGAGTTCCGACCCAGATTGGAAGTTTGAATGTCGAGAACTCCATCGGGACAGAAAGCAATGAGGTGGCCATCTTCAACAGCAAGGGGGATGAAACGCATTGGGATCCCAGCTCTAGAGGGATTGGAAAGTGAAGAAAACAGAGAGGTCCATGGAGCAGGAGGGGTGGGGGAAGGAGAAGTGATAGGCAGGGGGAGAGCAGGTTGCCGGAGGTTGGGAACTGGATGAGGAGGGGAGGGATCCACCACTGTCAACTACATTTCATCATGTTCAGGCTAACATTATCCTACAATTTCACCTTTCTAACCCCTGAAAAAGAAAATCTTGTTACACTACTTGTGGAACTTGATCCCTCCTTGCTGGATCTAAAGACAATCATGAAAAAATGTTCCACCTTTCTAACCCCTGAAAAGGATAATCTTGTTTCACTACTTGTGGAACTTAATCGTTGCTTGCTTGACGTTAAGACAATCATGAAAAAATGGGGGGCTGCAATCATTTTCTGCCATAACAACATATTGTGCTCTCGGGAGTCCCAGGGTAGCTGGTTGACTGAGTGAATATAAATGCACAGGTATTCTTCCAAATGCCAGAGGGCATATTTAATAGATTCTGTCATTTCATCTGAGGAATGATTCACCAAATGACTGATCAAGGAATTAGAAGGTGCAGACAATTAGGTTGGGGGTTATTTAGTGAGTTCACAATTGAATATTGGATGAGACAAGGTGAGAGTTGAACTAAGTGTACATAATTGAATATTTAGTGGGTGCAAATTGATCTATTCAAAAGGTTGATGTACCAGTTCCTATCGCTTCTGGAGATTGGAGGACCTCTTTAGTTAATCATTGTTTAAAGTGCTTAATTGCTTATGCTGTCCCCTGGTTGTTGCCTTGTTGGTAAGTCTTAATTTACTGAGTTGACTTTTCAGGTGAAAGCAAAAGTCATCACCATTGAAGCTGCACAAATTAAAAAAGGCATTGTAGATCTGGTGAATATACACAATGTTAGGAAGCTTGTGATGGGGGCACCGCCAGATAAGTAAGTGTGCTCATCTTGGTCTAACTTAGTTGAAAAGCAAGTGATCTTTTGTCTTATCTTAGCTTTCTTGCCTTTTAATTTAGTTCTTGGTCCAGTGATGTTGTAGATAACCTTTGACTGAATGCTGAAAGCCTGCAATTTCAGAACATGACATATTTATGTATCTTCCAAGAAGGTTGAAACTCTATTTTCCGGGCTCAATGTCAGTGCATAAATGCACAGCACTAAGCTGAATATGGCCATAATTGAACTGAGTGGTCGAGGTCGAAATCTCGACCACTCATTTTGCATTTTTTTTTGGTTACAAGTAGGTATGGCTGAAAAAATATAAAAATAAAACATAGAATCGGGTGGTCGAGATTTCGACCTGGATCATTCATTCGATTGTGGCTGTACGCAGCACTGAAGCTCTTTGCCTATTTCTGGCTAGAAGAGCTTTTTTATTTTAAACATTAATTGCCTGAGTTGGTACTGGCCTTTATTATTGAGTGACAGGTAGGAGGTTCAATATTAAGGTTAGTAATTCATAATTCACCTAGGCATTTAAAATGCACCTCCATTTCTGTCCTGCTGGATCCTGATAATTGACTTGACACGACTTTGATGCTGTGTAGCTGTATCACATAGATGGGGATGGGGATGGTGATATATATATATATATATATCGTTTTTATTATGATTAGATAGAATAATACGAAGTACATTTATCTTGTGGTAATGCATTATTTGGCTAAATATTCTTTAATTCTATTTGTTTTTAACAACTATGTGTTTTAAAGATTTAGAGAAAAGGAAAAGAGGGAGATAATGGAGTAAAGTATTAGAAGGTTGTGCTCCTATTATTTCTTAAAATTAATAAATAAAAATGATTTTTTTTGTAAACACAGTATATTTGCTCCTTTTCATATTAAAATGGATATGTACATCCAATCGTAATAGTGTTACAATTCAACCTAACTATACATACCTTTGCATTTAGAATCCTTGCTGTCCTGTCATTCCAAACCCTAAATTACAGCCCAACCCCTTCATAGGACACCCAATAACCTTTGGTTACAACATCAGGCCCTCCCCACCCTTCAAACCCTAGAATTTGGTCTTCCCCTCTTGCACAATTCAAGAAACGTAAACAGAAAATTCAGGAAGTTCAAGATTAGAAGAAACCCATTCAATTCTAGATCCCTTCCAACCTAGCCGCAAGCCATAACCCTAAAACTTCCCAGCCTCAAGTTCCCAAAACCCTAATTTTCCCTAACTCCAACCCATAAAACCCTAGAATTATTGCTGTGATTTATATTAGTTGGCCTAAAATTTATCCTTCCTCCTTGGTTTACATCACAAGGTCTTATCGTATGACCTGTACAAGGACTAATTTAGAACTCCTAATTAGAGACAAGCTTCTAATAAGAGAAACCATGTTAGGACCCTAGGGATGAGGCCTTGTGGAATGAGGGTTAGTTAGGGTTATTTGAGATAATAAATAGAGGGAAAGAGGGAAGAGAGGGGAATCGAATTTTGGAGAGTCTTGTGGGCAGCCGTAGGCTGAGGGAACACCGTGAGGTGTGGGGGGTGATTGGCACCATAGAAACCAGTGTTATCTTGTTATTTCTTGCATTCTTGTATGAATTTTTGGGAAATATTATTAGGGTTTCATCAATTGGTATCAGAGCTGTAACGATCCAGGGAGGTGATGGCACTGCCTTCGTTTTCTGGTGAAGGAGGAGTTCAAAGATGGATTTTAGAGGTTCTTCTCTTCTGCTGGGAGAACCAAATCGAGGAAGAGCAGTGGTTGGGTAGCGATCCAACATCTGGAAGGAGAGGCACTTGACTGGGTCTATCACAAGAATTGGACGGCATTTTCTTGGACGGGATTCAAAGAAGCCCTGAGGTGTGAGTTTAGCGACGGGAGACAACCGACATCAAATTTGGAGATGGACAACAACCAAGTTGAGAAGTATCGAATGAAGGATGAAGTACTGCCGGCTACGGAAGTCACGCATCACCAAACGTGGAGCAAAAAGATGAAGATAGGATTGAGTGAAGATACCTACCGGACCAGAGTGGAGGAGCAAAATTTTTGCTATAAAATCGAGATGCAGTGAAGTGAAGAAGCATAGAAGGAGGCCAGGTACAATCGACGGCAAGTTGCAGGCGGCCAAAAATTCTATTCGCAGGAAAGGAAGAAGACGGTGGAGTTTTAGGGTTTTTGAGGTTGGTTCAGCTCAACCCAAACCGGTCAATCAGTTTGGTTCAAACATTAAGGGCCAAAGAGCTTCTAATTCGGGCTCAATTCAAGTATGCTTAGAATCAGATTTAGAGCCCAAGAGATCCAAGTTCAAAGATTGGGCCGTACGTTTTCCTAAGAAACCCCCTTGGGCCCAGCCCATTCCATTAATCCCCAGCCCATCGTATTTCATTAACTCAATATCCAACCCATATTTGTTAACCCATGATTGTAAGTGTTCATGTCTAGCCCATCTAATTGAATTATTTTGGGCCCATTACAGTTTCATAACCCAAAACCCAATCCCTACAATCAAACCAACGATCAGCCCAGTACTCTTCACCCATGGGTTTAAGTATTTGGACCTTGCTCCTTTGCATCATCACTCATGGGCCTGGCCCATTTCGTATACCCAAAATCCAAGCCTTTTCAGCATTACTTTAAACCCAAATAATTCAAACGGGTCAAAACCCAAACCCAAACCAAGCCTGAACCAAGAACTTGCCAAAAAATGGTCCAACCGAACCAACAAGTTGGGGAACCATCGTCTTCAACCTCTGAACTTCAGAATAGAAAGGGAGGTGGCAACGCTGGGGCTGCAGCGACTGAGGAAAATCCATCATCTTCCAACAGCTGCACGCAGGCTCCTTGAGATGCAGCGGTGCGATGGGGATTAATTTCGTTGCAGACAAAAAAAAAAAAAAAAAAAAAAACGCTCCAAGTCTGATTTTGAGCAGTGGGTGTGTTATTCAGCCTGGGAGGACGATATTGAATTACTACGGTTATGCGGCACCATCATACGACTAAACTTCAACAATTCCATCACCTTGGGGACAAGGTGATTTTTGAGGGGTCGGTAGTGTTAGGACCCTAGGGATGAGGCCTTGTGGAATGAGGGTTAGTTAGGGTTATTTGAGATAATAAATAGAGGGAAGAGAGGGGAATCGAATTTTGGAGAGTCTTGTGGGCAGCCGTAGGCTGAAGGAACACCGTGAGGTGTGGGGGGTGACTAGCACCATAGAAACCAGTGTTATCTTGTTATTTATTGCATTCTTGTATGAATTTTTGGGAAATATTATTAGGGTTTCATCAAACCACATACCAAATATACCCCTCACATGGCAGAATTTTCTGCCCTGACCTATATAGTGGGCTCAAAAAAAAGCAATTAAAGTAGAAACTAGCAATTAAAACTGAAAATAAAGCAGCTGGACATCAACTCTAGGTGGCTTCCTAGGCCCTCCATTCAGTTTTGGACTGGGAGGGCTTGGATACTTCATTAAGTGCTCCCATTTCCCCTATTGTTGCTTACTTCCATATTAAGTCTGCTACTGCATCTTGCCAAGTCTGAGGAAGTGAGATACGAGACAAGGAATACATGAAAGCTCAATAGGATGGAGAAAGAGAGTCATAAGATTCAACATTAGAATTGGGATTTTGTGTTTACAATCTCTTCCCTTAACAAATAGCAATAGGTAAGTCTGAATGATCGCTATCAAGAGGGAAAGAGTTACCTGATCTAGATGGAGAATTAGGCTGCGGACTCGGAGTCTAGGGAAGCAGTTGGCTTGTGGTGGTAGCTGCGGTTCAGCTTCTTCCATGATAGTTGCTGGCCTCTTATGGAAATATACGTTCCATTTTTCCTATTAATGTTTCTGCCTACATGAGGTGTAAGAGGAGTGAGAGGCTATGACTATCAAGGGGAACAATCATCGGCATCTCATCACTAGGAGACACCCCCTGAAGAGGGGCTGAGAGAGGAATGTAAAGAGCATACTCATGGAATAGAACACCCATAGTGGCAAAGGTATGGTGATTGGCAAGAAGGTGGGTGTTAGCACTTATAGCCCTTCTTGAGTAGCGAGTAGCTAAATACCCAATAAAAATAAAAAATCTAGTGTAGGCTACAAGGGTCAAGCTTATTGGGAAGGTGATGGTTATTGAGCATATGCACCCAAAGACCTTTGGAGGAATAAGGAATCTGGATCATAGATTGAAAACATCCTAGAGATTTGAATCTCAAAATACAAGATGCATACAGTTAGGGCTTGTATGTGAATGAGCACTGCCATGTTGCATTTATAAGAAGACTTACTGGAAATTACAAGTAGGTCCACAAACTAACCAGAATTACATAGAAACCCAAGCTAACATTTGACACACATTTTGACTGGTCTGAGCAATAATCTGGTCAATCAACCCCGTCACCTGGTGTCTGTCATTAGTCATTGCCAGCATATACAACCTGTCTATCATCCCTCTATCCTTCATCATTGAATCTCCATAAGAGGAACCCCATAAAATTCAAACCCAGTGCTGAAGGCTTCCACACAAATAGAGTCTCCACCCGGGGGGGGTTGTTGTACCAATTTCCTATGCAATCTTTCCCCAGCAATTTATACTGAGAGGCTATTCTGTGAGAAACCCCATAATCTTCTCAATTCAAGTCCCAGACTGCCTTGTCAATAACAAGAAGCACCAGCCATGCTGTTTAGTTGCTTTTGATCAATAACAGAACCAATCTGTAGTCCATTAATCCCTATTTCCTCACATCGTGACATATTTTCACCATTCTCTGTCACGCTATAATAGGATTGTAAACACTAGGTTTTAGCGTTCCGGTGCTTGCTAGGATGCCTTTTGTTCCACATACAGCAGCTGTTGCCCTCTCTTCTATAGCCAAGTATTTTTCTAGGATCTTGGTTTGGATGGTTATACTATATGGACTGGAAACTGTTGTGATACCTAAGTATTCATTAAATTGGGGTCAGCTTTGTGGGTGGATTTCCTTCTCATCAGTAAGTTATGAAGATCGTGAAATATCAAGCGTCTCTAGATTGGCAGAACATTAATATTATATGTTGAGAATTCTAGACAGAGATGAAACATCTGAATTTTCTTCTCTAGACAAAATTTGTAGTGGATAAACAGCTGTTGATTCATGTCGTGAAGCGGTAAAAAATAATAACCCTAAAGTAACTAGCAAGCGGTGAGAAAGGGTGTCGATCTACAGGGAACTAGAAGGCGAAATTGTTAAAGTTAACTCTGAAAGTAAATTTCACTAAACTAATTAAATTTGAAAAGTAAAAGGATTTAAACAGACAATGGTAAGTAAATCTAACTAGCGAATTGGAAAGCAAGAGAAATAGATTGGAAAGATTATTTTTATGATTCGAATCCCCAATGGTGTTATCAATTAAAATGGTCTCATGCTTTAATTTACCACAACATCAGGCTTGATAAATTCACAAGAAAGTAGGGTTCATCCTAGGCATATATTATCTTGAAAACACTATCGTCTTGGCACGCTTAGTTCGTTCAGTTATAATCTATCTTCAATAATACCACATTAACAATAAATTCTATTGCTTGAAAGGAATATAATGAATCACAAAAACAAAATTTTCCTACTAGATTTATCAATAAAAATCACTCTCATGGAGTTTAGTCTAAACATCAAACAATTGCATAAAACCAAGATTAATTAATAATTCCAAAAGTTCATCCAAACCTAAAGATAAAAAAGAAATTAGCTACTCATGATGGAAGATGGCAGCAAACACATCCCTCGCCCTCCATGCCGAGTCATGCACTATGCCGTCTATCCCAATGCAGCGAGGTGAGATGAGATGAAGCTTTGCTATGGCTGCTACTGTAATGCGGTGAGAGGAGATTAGTATGTCAAAGATGATAGTTTGCCTTTGCAAGGTTCTCATAAATAGGTGCATCGGTTAGCGAACAATCTATTCAAATTTGGAAACTGAGTTGAATTAAAATCATAATAATAAGGAAAGAGGAAAAATAATATTAATAGCAATATGAATAATAATAAAGAAAGAAATAGGGGAAGGGAAAAAAGAATTTATTTTTTTTACTAAAGGTAACTTAAACGTTGTGTGAATGAAGAAGGGAGGGGAGAGGGAGGGAGGGAAGGAGGGAGAGTAGAGTAATTATGCATGTGAGGGTTATCTCTTTCCATCAGAGTGAGAGGAGTAAACATGAGGTGGCTTGATTAAGGTAGGTTGGTTCCAATGGCTATGAATGTTTGGGAAACTATAGGAGAGAGAACCAATAAATCCAAGTTCTTATTTCCTTTCCTTGCATTAATTAAGATTGAATCTCAGCATTTACGACTCTTGGGCAGCAAGATTGAATCCCATGATTTTAATTTGATTAAAATCAACCAATATCTAACATCTTCTTCAACTTTGCTCCATATTATCTGTAATAACAAAAAAATGACCTTGTTCCTGAAAAAGGCACAAAGATACCCAATTAGCTCTCTTCTAATTAATTAATTATGGAAAATTAAATCAAATAAATAATGATAAATGCATGATTATCAGCTGTACTATACTACTATTTTGGATTAAGTTATATACCCATAATAAAATTGCTTTTTGTATTGTCTGGTTTGTAAAAGGTTATAAGATGTCTTCAGTTTAGCCTCCCTAAATGCGCTTGTACCAGGAAAAGGGAGAAGAGTTCTATAGATTTCCAATTACATATTCTAAGCCTCCCCACCACCAAATAAAAAGGATGTCTTGCAATGTTCTTATTTAGACTTGTGCTACGTCATTCTTTTTTCATATGTACAATTCTAATGAATCAATGCAGTTGTATGAAGGTAAAGAAGACCGCAAGCAAAGCTAACTATGCAGCCAAAAATGCTCCTCCATTCTGTGAGATATGGTTTATCTACAAAGGGAAACATGTCTGGACAAGAGATGCTTCTGAAGGCCTCACCAGTCTCCCTTCAGTCCTTAGTCCATCTGATACAGTACTTTCTGAAAGATTAAGAGCTAGTTCATGTAATCTAATGACTGAGCACATGTCCAACGATTCATGTCTTCAGATAGATTCTTCCAGTAGTGGTTCACGCTGCTTTAGAGTCAAAAACCAGGTCCATACAGCATCAAATAAAGAAGTTGCTTTATCTACAAGTGGGTCCCATTCTGCCAATCAGTTTGAGTCTCTGCCAGCTGAAAGGTTGTTACCCACAGAGTCTGACTCAAAGTTAGAGGAAGAAAGTTTATGTAATCAACTTAAGGAGATGATGATACTGGCTGAGACATCAAGGAATGAAGCATTTACACAGCTTGTGAAGTGCAAAAATTTGGAAGCAGAAGCTTTTGAAGCTATCAATAAGGTAGGAATAAACCTGATTTCCTGGGAATGTTTTGTGGAGGAAATTATCAGTAGAACTAGACTTGGTTTCATTTTCTTTTTGAGGATGGGGTTTAGGTGGACATTTCTTATGCAAAAAATTGTTATTTGAAAATGAAAATACCTGAAATTCAGAATTTAAATACCTTATTGCAATATTTCATAAGAAACTTCCATGAAACTTTTTTTGAAACATTTAGAAAATTTTGCGAAATATAATTCAGGTTCCAAAATAAGGGCCACACTTTGGTTATGTATATTTGACCCTCTTAAGATCTCCTTACATGCTGCTTCCAGGTTAATGCATTTGATTCTTCGCTTGCACGAGAAATTAAGCTTCGAGAGGAAATTGAGGATGTACTGAGAATTACTAGACAACAACAAGAAAAGCTCTTGGAACAAAGAGAAGAAGCTTCTAAAGATCTCCAGGAGATGATGAGAAATGTATCTGTACTTGACAGTCATCTTCGGGAATCAACACGTCGGCGTGAAGAAGCTGCTCGAGAGTTGGGATTAATTCAAGCATTCCTTGCAAGTACATGGGATGAAAGGGAGAAACTACAAGAGCAAAAAGCTGAAGCCACGTGTCTGCTGGAACAGTGGAGATGTCGTGGACATGCTGAAGTACCTAACTGTGATGGTTCCATACGCTATGTGAATGAATCTTCTGAGTTTACAGAGTTTTCTTTGTCAGAGCTACAGACTGCAACATTCAACTTTTCTGAGAGCTTTAAGATTGGTGAAGGGGGATATGGATGTGTTTACAAGGGAGAAATTTCTAACCGAAGTGTTGTTATAAAGAAGTTGCATCCTTACAGCATGCAAGGACGATCAGAGTTTCAGCAAGAGGTAAACCTTTCTCTCTCTCTCAATCTTTATACTAAGTTGCCATAACGCATTCTCTCCTTTGTTCTCTGTGGCCAACCTGTTATGCCGTTGTTTCTCTATCATTTGACAGATACCATATTAGTGGAACCAATTTCATGTCTGCTAAACCTTCTTCCTCAACCATTTGCTATAATTTTTCTTGCAATCTAAAGCATTGATGGTAAAGTGACTTTCCAGCATATGTTGAGTGTTTACTGCAGATGGGCTTATGGTTCTCCTGCCCTGATGCGGTAATTTCCCCATGTTTAGTGACTAGAATGAAGAATATGATGGCAATACGATTGCATATTTAGGGGTGCTTATTCAATTAGATGTCAAAATGCCAGTAGTTGCATCATATGTCTTAGTATTGTGAATTTATACTTGCAGGTTATGGTTCTCAGCAAACTGCAACATCCAAATCTAGTGAAATTGATTGGTGCATGTCCAGAAGCTTGGTCCCTGGTATATGAGTATTTACCAAATGGGAGCCTGCAAGATCACCTCTTTCGAAGATGCAACACTCCTCCCTTAAAATGGAAGACCCGGGCACGAATTGCTGCCAAAATTTCAAGCGCTCTTCTCTTTTTACACTCCTCAAAACCCAAAAAAATCATCCATGGGGACCTGAAGCCAGAAAATATCCTTCTTGATTCAGATTTTAACTGCAAAATTGGAGACTTTGGGATTTGCAAGCTTGTCCCTGAGGAAGGTGTTGATTTCCCAAGTTTCCGGAGGAATACAGAACCAAAGAGCGCATTTCCGTATACAGATCCAGAATTGCAGAGGAATGGAAATCTGACACCTAAGTCTGACATTTACTCCTTTGGAATCATTATTCTACAGCTACTCACTGGTAGGCCTCCAGTGGGACTGATCAATGAGGTGCATCGGGCTATGGTGTGTGGGAAGCTGACTTCAATTTTAGACATGTCAGCTGGAGAATGGCCTACATCTGTGGTAATAAGATTGGCTGATGTGGGCTTGCAGTGTTGTGAATTAAATAGTCGCGATAGACCAGAGTTGACACCAGCTATGGTTAGGGAGCTTGACCAGTTGCATGTTGCCGAAGAGCTGCCTGTGCCTTCTTTCTTCTTGTGTCCGATTCTTAGGGTAAGTGAATATTAGCTTTTTTTTCATGTCCCAATACTGGGAGGATCTCATGAGTTGGATTTGGTAAGGAATGTAAAATACCTGTGAAAAATCATGTTGTCAAGCAAAAGGACCTCACTTTGCAGAAGAAAATGTGTGATTTTATTCCTGTTGTTGGTTAGTGCTGACACAGCAACCATGTGCTTGCAGGAGATAATGCATGATCCTCATGTGGCAGCTGATGGTTTTACCTATGAAGGCGAGGCCATTCGAGGGTGGTTGGAAGATGAACATGATACTTCTCCGATGACAAACTTAAAGATGAGCCACTTGCATCTTACTGCAAACCATGCACTTCGGCATGCAATCCAGGACTGGCTTTCCCAATCATAAAATTCTGTATCTGCACGTACACTTGTACCACATTGTGTTGTTATAAGCTAGTGTGTATATAGATTTGTATCTTATGAAAAGCAGGTATATGGGAAAGTGGGATGGAGAAATGATGCTCCACAAAAACTCTCAAGTAGGATGAGATGGTAGGAAATAGCTCAGCCATGAATCTGTTCCAGGAATACGTTTTGTGTGACTTGTGGGATAACGAGGATAAAATCTCCTCATTGCTGTCCTCTGAATGGTATGCTTCCTTAGGTATGGTATCACTTAGTTATCTGTGTAATGTGAAGTCCCCTACATTATTTTCTCAGATGTTTTGATTGCTTGAATTTGACCTTCAATAGAAAAGAGCTCTTGTATAATCCCTCTGAGCAGAATGATAATTTTTCAGACTGTAAGTCTGTAATTTAGGAAATTCATTGCACATTGTCATGTCATTTTGAGGAATTTAGATGACGTGAAATCTTGTAAACGCATCAAAGATGGTTGGAGCCTCACTGTTTCTTATGACTCTTGCTGGAAGAGGCTTGGTGTCAAATTTAACTTAGGAGTTTTTCTGAGCTTCTAAACTTGTCACAAAGCCCAAAAGAGAATCTATGCTATAACTTCTTCGATTCCGCTCTGATTTGAGTGCTGATTGCAGCCATGCATCTGTCACGGTTAATTCTATCAGTAAAATCTGCCATATCAGCAAATATCTATAAGTCATCACTTTCATATGTGAATTGAGCGTTGATCATGGCCATGAGCCCGTGATGGTTGCCACTGTCGATAAAATCTATCACATTAGCAAATCTCAACTGTTCTTAAGCAAGAAAATGGAGAATAATTCCGATAGACGGAAATGCCATTCAGAATTCGGCTAACCATAACTCACCCGTTTCCAATCTGAATTGAGCGCCAATCACGTCCATGTGCCCATGACGGCGTGATGGTTGCCACTGTCAATGAATCTGTCCTTTTGGCAAAATCTCAACTAACTTACACAAGAAAACGTAGAATAATTTTGATAGAGCAAAATGCCAATTAAACTTTGTGGAGCTCTAACATCTAGGTCATAAATGCTCTGAAATAAAAATAAAAATGCCCCAAAATTGGGTTATCTCAAACCATAGATCATGCTTTACAAATTACAACATCCGATTTGAGCTTGAAACCCATATTCCGGTGACTCTTGATTCCAATTTCTCATATGAGTATAAACTGTTAGATGGATATTGAAAAATCACCCTGAATAAAAAAAGAGAACACCTGAATACAAGGTCTATAGCCCAAGATATCGTTGTTCAAAATTTGCCCACCCAGAAGCGTCGAAAAAGAATCTCATGGGAATCATCTACCCATTCAAAAGCCTCAGAACGGAATCTCACAGTTATAATCCTGTGTGGGTGTTCCACAGTAACTTTTGCGATTCCATGTAACGCATTTGTACCACATTGAGAGACAAAGTCCGTTAGATTGGCATGTAGATAGCCGACGACATACTACCAATAGGATTAGCTTAGCATCTTTGCACTGGCGATGTACTGAATCAGGGACCACAAAGTTCCACATCTAACTTCAGTCTAAACCCTTGATTCCAATCTCAAGACGACAAAAAATACACTATCCAATATCATAATCTTTGAAAAGATCGAATGCACCACCGGGTATTGTGGTCTAGTGGTCCCAAGCTCATTCCCAAGTGATTTAGTAAACCTCTTGTATAAGACGATTAGAACTATCAATAAGGATATCCCTACTAGAAAATATCAACCGTTTTACATAAGAAAATGAGAAATCAGTCAAGAAAGACCAAATTGCCATTCAAAATTCAGCAACCAATAATTCGTCCATTTCATATCTGAATTGAGCACTGATATCGGCCATGTGCCCATGATGGTTGTCCTCCCTTCTATGCATAATGATAATAATTCACATAATCAAAAAAAAAAAATTGAAATGTTTTTTCAAGAAATCTCTGGCCAACCTTCCCGCAAGAGACCTTTTCTTAATGCCAACCGTGTAGGCGGTAGATAAAAAAAGGTAATTCGAACAATTTGATTGTCCTCAATGCCTCTTATTATGATGTGTGAACTCTCCATCCACTTTCCATATTCATTAGCGTTTGAAATAAATCTTCTTTCAAACTTCAACAACTCTCCAACTTCATTATTTTCACCATCCACTTCCATTGGTTCAAGTTCCAATCCAATAGTCTCTATCTAGATGGCCCACAGTTGTCTTCTACTCTTACTCTGGGTTCTTGGACCTACAATACAGATTCTTGAATTAGGATCATAGGGGATTTCACATTTTTTGTGCTCACTTTATTACCCAAAGCAACATAAAATTTATCTAGGAAGTTTTGAATGGTTGCATTTGATTGATAGTAGCTTCAGTAAACAAGAGAAGGTTGTCGGCAAATAGAAGACTAGGTGAGGGGTCCCATTTCTACATGCTTTTAAGGGTTTCCAATCACCCACATCCACTGCATTGTGGATACAATGAGATAATCTCTATCCACAACAACACAAAGAGATATAGAGAAAGGGGATGTCCGTATCTCTTTGTCGTATCCCTCTAGAAGGACAAAAAGAATCTGCAACCATTGCATTCCACAGGATTCTAAAAGAGGACGAAGAAACACACAAACATAATAGCATCTACAAGTTTTGTTGGAATAGAAAATGATCATTTACTGCCAAGCAAAATCAAGGTGATTCCCGGCGATTTCCGGTCCAGGGGGATGGCTCTCATCCTTGCCATGATGAGAGCCATTCCAAGTCGTCCTTCTTTGCCCAGCCTCCTCTGCTATGCTTTGTCCTAGTCTCCATGCTGCCGCTGTTTTCTCTGTTGAAGGCCCTACTTGGGATGAAGCATTCGCATCGATGCAACCTCTTCGTCCTCTGGTTCTGAGATTGCTAATGTTAGGGCCTCTAAATCCTTCGCCAGCTCTGCAACAACTGAAACAACCCTACCAAGCCGTGCTATTGCAACTTTTTGATTCCTATGATGCTGCCCAGGCACTACGGAAGCATCTAGGTCAAGATATCCTTCTAATTTTGTTGCTCTACCTCCTGTAATCCTTGCCGAATCTAGAAGAAAAGAATAGTGTGGCTTCTAGGTTTAGCTCAGTCAAGCTTGGCCTCTTGCTGCTGCTCAGGCCCTAGTAGACACCGATCCTGCTATCCTATTAGAGGCCGTCACCACCGTTGCTGCTCAAGGCCATGTAAACTCCTCTGTTGCTGCTGCTGCTGCTGTGTAAATCTAGCTGACGATGCTATCACCGCTGCTGTTCAAGGCTATTTACCATATGTTGGTTTTAAGGATTCCTCCTCTGCTCCAACTAGAGAATCCTCCCACGTCAAGCTCTCTGAAATTTCTGCCATCGCCGATCTCCCTGCTCCTTCTACTTCAACTTTTGCGCCATCAAGCTCTCAGTCGCCGCCGGTAGCTAGTACGTACCAGAGATGCAAAACCAGGCTAAAGCCTGCTCAGATTGTGACCTCTCCTTGCTCTACTCTCCTGTTTGAGATGCCCTCTGTGGATCTCTGCCATTTCACGGCAGTCAACGCCATTGCTTCCCCTGTCGAAGCCTGGAACCTTGCTCCTCCCACTGTCACCGAAGGCTCTCCTTCTACTTTCCTTTCTCATCTAGAGCCATCGCATCTCTCCCCTGCACCTCGCGCTAAGTCTTTCCTCTTCTGTGAAACCTTCTCTAAGTCCTCTACTGTCTCCTCGTCTTTGCCTCTCCACCCCTCCCATTTCAGTGAATACCACTAGCGTCTCGACTGAAACCTTTTTTAACCTCCTTCCTCCCACGATCAACTTAATATGCCCATTTTGCCCTCTCCTAATTGCTCCATTTTGGGCCCATGGCCCATGGGCCTAATCCTTTTAAACCTGGCTCAGCTCCTCTCTCTCCCACTACCCCTATGTGTGCCCTTGCCTTTTATACATTTATTTATTCTTCCCAAAAAAAAAGGAAAAAAAAAAGAAGAAGAGTACAAGTATGAGTTTGCTTCTTTGTTTGGCTTTGGGCCACTTGTGCCTATGTAACTAGTTCGCTTTAATTGTTGCTCTTAGGTAGTTGCTAAGCTCATTGCCTTTTAGGTTGCTTGTTAGTTGAGGCATTTCTCTCGCTTTGTCTAAGCTCTGTCCCTTGGGCTATTGTATTTTCTTTTATTCTCTTTGGTAATGAATTATTTAATCATCCAAAAAAAAAAAGTTTTGTTGGAATACCTGCATATGATACTGAGGTAATGCCATGAACCACTATTTTGGCCAAAGTGATGCGTTCGGCTAAGGAGAGGGAACTAACCTTCTACCTAGAAAGCGTATTTTTGACTGTGTCAACAATAAAGTTGTAAAATTTTGTACCCACTCTGCCATGCCAAATAGGAACTCCCAAACATCAACCCATATCTAAGCAAACCGAGAAGCCATTCTACTAAGCAATATCTTTGGTGGAGGTAGGGCTCATTTTTTTAGAAAATAAAATTCTAGTGTTTTCGATGCTCAGCTTACTACCCGAAGCGATACACAAGTTATCTCGAGAGTTTTGAATGGTTTGCAACTGATTGATAGTAGCTTCAAAGAACAAGAGAAGGTCTTTGACGAACATGCGATGAGAGATGAGGGGCCCATTTCTTCCTACTTTGAAGGGTTTACAGTCACCCACATCCACTGTATCTTGGATACAATGAGATAATCTCTCAATGCACAACACAAAGAAATCTGGCGAGAGGGGATTTCCTTGTCATATACCTCTAAAAGGACAAAAAGAATTTGTAGCCGCCACCAACATTCCACAGGATTCTAAAAGAGGAAGAAACACACAACATAATAGCAGCTAGAAATTTTGTTAGAATACTTGCGATGAGAAGAGTATCATAAATAAAAGATCCATCTAATCCTATCATGCACCTTTTCCAAATCAATTTTAATAGTTGTTAAACCCTTTATCCTAGTCTTTTTTATCATGGAATAGAATATGTCACACCCCACCCGCTGGTCTCAGTTATCCGTCCGACAACCCGTGGATGCGATCCGTCACAGGATCCACGGCCTTACCTATCAATAATAATAATGCAAGAAATAGATAATCAAGAGTAATAGCAAATTCAAATAATTAATCAAAAGAATTACAGGAGTCCAAATACTCTAATAAAATATTCAAAGAAAGAATCAATGTTCAAAAGTAAAATCAAGTTCAGAAGAAATATCGAATTCAGTGGAAGCAATAAAATAAACTAAATTATCTTCTTTCTCTAAAGCTAAATAGTGCTTTTCATGAATAACAAGAAAGGGGTTCTCCAGTTCTTCTTCATACGATTCTCAAAATGTCTAGCAATCTGTCTCCTTTGGCCATCAATAGGTGCTATAAAAGCACTATAAGCATCCGCAGGAAGATACTAGGGCTTTCTTACATTCTACATGATTTGCAAGTACAACTTACGAGAGGAATGAAAATTTATTGCTCCTCCAAACCTGGAACCTGGTCAAGTTCTTTAGCATAGATCCCATTCAAACCACCCTCTCCCAGCACTCCACCAAGCCATTCGTTTTCTATTTATCCTTTAATTATTACTTTTGGTCTCCCTCCCATCTTGGTTGATGTTCAACTATTGTGTTCTAAATCTATTTCATCCATTAATTAATTCTCATTAACCATCCACCCTATTACGAATGAGATGCACACGTGTGGACACACGGTTACGGGGTTGGCTTATCACACTGTCTGTCACCGGGCTTGATGGTTGGGACATTCCCCGGTTGAATAAAACCAATAAGGAATGTTGCATTCACGCTAAGGAACAAAAAGACATAACATAAATGGAAACTCCTAATCGGGGGTTCATCCCAAAAACAGCTAGATGAGCAGGTATGCGAAACTCTATCGGATCTAAGAAAGCTAACCCACACATTATTTAATAAGGTCTCAATCCTTAGGTAAACACATGAACTTTTTCTGGATAATCTATGAGTAGAACTCACTCAAAATCCTAATCTGATCCCTGACTTACTTAGTCATCAGAGGCGGTTGTCCAGCATCCTAACTGGCCGTATATAATTTTTTTTGCAGGATCCATTTTTCAATCATTCGGGACGTGGACTGGATATCAGTCTTCCATTCAGGACGTCGGTGAGATCTGAGACGCAACACACCCCATGATAGTCAAAGTCAAGTTTCAAATTTTAATTTCATCTCAGCAATCAGCATTCTCACTCTCTAGATAAAAAGACTTTCTTTTCTTTGTTTCCGGTAAACGGATAGAAAGACTTTTAAGACTAGTGAATTATTAAGAAAACAAACTTTAATAAAGTTACTCCCCATTGAGTCTGTCTTACTTTATTATTACAATTGCATGATACGACGTGCGATTCATTGACTTTGACTAAAATAGATTAATATATTGATAAGAAATCCCCTACGATACTCAATTTATTTATTTACATATATGGAAAAAAAAAATCAAGATACCCAAGTGTAAATTTTATCATTCATCTTTTGATCGAATGAGATGACTGAATTTTATATCTACACGGTATAGTTTACGGTCTAAATTGAAACTTGTGGTCGAGATGAAATCTTATCCACTCATTTTGCAGTTAAACTTTACTCAAAAGGAATCACTTAAAAAACAAGATGAAACGAGTGGTCGAGATTTCATCTGGACCTCAATTTTTTATCTGAATTGTAGGCAGCATTGTGTTGTGCATTAACATGAAAACCATTTTGACATTGATGTGGTAACTATCCACAATATGTTTTGATTGCCATTGGGATAAAATTCTTCCAATTTGAATTTCTAGTTTCAGAAATAATTAATTATTTTCGTGTAAGGGGTGCTTTGACTATTAATTGGGAATATATTTAATCCAAGTTCTCTAAACTCTCTCATGAAACATATAAAAAATATATTTTATTGTACAGATGGTTCTCAAACTTTCTTTACAAACTTTGTTTACATTGACATATTCAGTGGATAAGGATTTGCATTTATAATTGTAAATATGATGATCTTTAAGTAACTTTGACATCTTCATACGTGACTCACATGTCTTTCTCTTATAGACATCTTCTCCTTTCCTTCCTAGTTATATACATGGTTAAATTTAACTCTCAAGATTTATCAAGGAAAAGAAGAAAAAAAAATTAAACTCTCTAAGTGGTGGCCTATCCAAACTGTCTCTATCTATTTACCAATTAACATTGGTACATCATTTCTGACCATCATGTAGACAAAATTTTATGGACTACCTATTAAAAAAAATATTTATCATGACCGACTGAAAAGTGGCAATTTTCCATTTCAAAATAGTTTTTTTTTTTTTTTTTTTTAAGGCTTTAAACTGTGTTGGCAAAGACTTTCTGAAGCGTGAGAGAGGGATATTGTGGAGGAAATGCTATTAATTGCTACTTGGTAGCATCCTTTTCTCATGGAAATCAGTAAATCAGTTCTCTAACTAATAAGTAGCAATATATGTATGAAACCAATTGGTCCCTCATCGTCATTGTTGTGGTCTATTACGAAACATGTTCAGTTGTTCAGTTGTTCAAACTTCAAAGAAAAGAGAGAACGCTCGCCTTCACAGTTCACACACTGCAGGTTATGTGGTATCTGAAGACCAGAACGTCCCATCACAATCCTAGGAGTTGATCATGGTTGATCAGTTGAAATTTGAATAAAACCCAACCAGATTCACATAATCTGTAAAGAGTTTTTCCTGGAATTCTTCTATTACGTACCTTTGAAAGAAAACTAATTAGTTATGTCGCAAACCCCACAAGATCCAAGAAGTCAAAAGAACGCGTCCATGTTTTGTAAGCTAGTCGCGTTGATATATTCAAACATATCAAACCTGGAAACCAACAATGAGAACCTGCTGAGACGATATATATATAGAATTCGAAAAATCAGGCCAGCAAAATAGACCTGTTTCCTTCCCCATTAGCTTGATTTTACACGACTCGATCGGAAAACCAAAGTCATTGGAAGCAGCAGGAGGGAGGCCAGGGTTGGCTCAATGAATTCAGAATTTTCAGAGCACCAGATATGTCCTTTTCAAACAATGGTTTTTTTTTTTTTTTTGGTATATAGAGCTTCACCAAAATCATTTTTAACTTGGAAGGGAAAATAGCAAAAGAGAAAGCAAGTTTTGGGTATTGACAATCCATGTCTTTAATTGACTCTTTATATATAATATATTGCTGATTCCACCTGCATCAACAGTTGGTCTAAAGACGTTTTCCTTTTAATTCAAAACCCAAAATCTATAGCTAAGCCAATTTTCCAGGTTAATTGATTATCATATTTGTTCTCAATAGATCTGCAGACCGGCACATACACTTGAGAAGAATATGATATCGTAGAAGTCGACGCTCACTAGTTGGACCCCTTCCACCTAATTGTTAGAATTTGACTCTCACAAACAACCAAACCCATTAAAGTGGTCATTCATATATATATATATATATATATATATATAGATAGAGAGAGAGAGAGAGAGAGAGAGAGAGAGAGAGAGAGAGAGAGAGGCTGAGTAGTATTGATTCTGCAAGAAACAACCTGCTCCTCACAGTGTAAGTAGTATTAGAGAAGGCAACAATTCTTCTTCTGACTTTACTGTTGTCTCTTGTTTTGTTTAGGAGGGCTTTCTGGAGGAATTAATATGAAGCAGTTGAAGAAAAGATACTATGGAATATAGGAATTAATTGTGTGGCTCTTGGAACAGAATACTAGCTGATTCTATTCTGATGAGGACATTAATTACTTTATGTGCTAACTTGCATCTAAGTTCCATTAATTTCTGACTGTAATTGGAAATAACCAACTTACATATTGATTGCCCTGATAATATTATTCCAAGCTCAGTTGAGTCAAAATGCATTAGCTGGTCCTGACTCCTGCTGGTTTACCAACTAGCTCTCCTCTTCTGAGTTCTGATGCTAACTCACTCTTTCAGAAAATTTATTCCAAATTACATAAAAGTTGAAGCTAGCTTGTTTGGGTCTCCTCTTATACCACACCACTGATTACAACAGAGAAATAAAGAAACCAGATTGACAAATAAAAGAAAGAGACATTAGGAATAATCAGGACCAACTGGTCACTCTTCTAGGGATGATTACTTCTCATGATGGAACTTACATTTTTCAAGCACTACCATCTTATTGCTGGTAAGTAGATACAATTTTCTACAACCGCTTAGAATCAAGAAGCATGTCTTTACATCTTTACACAACTACAATCTCTGTCTCTCTCTGTGAGTTTCAATTGGTATGTTACAAGGTGGTTTTGGGAAAAAAGAAAATGGGGGAAACAGAGGAAAATGGTAAACAAGGAGAACAAAACTGGGGGCCTCAGGTTTTCTGTGAAAGATCGACTAATTGGCGAACAACGACATTTCTATTTACACACTTGATCTCCATATCCTTCCCTCCAAAGAGATGACAATGATGGAGACGTCATCGTGATATCGACGACGATCCCCTTGTGGTATTTCAAGTAACTCATGGAAGTCCATACCTGTGATAAACCAAAAACAATATCAGGTTAATTACAATACAGAATAGATGATTTGGTATCTACATCTACCAGCTCTTTTTAATTTCATATTTCAGGACTTACCAGCTCTTTTTGCTGCACGAAACAAGAGCTCTTCAATGAGATATTGTGCTGGATCTCCTTCAGGTTGCAAAGAAAGGAAGAGTTCAACTTGTGAGACAGCCTCTTCATTGGTAAAATATTGGTAGAGCCCATCAGATGACAATATCAAAAATTTGTCTTTATGCCCCAGTCTCTGGTGGTGGAGAAATGGGCAGCAGGTGATGTACGGCGAAGTTCCTACATAATCTATTCTAAACACCTCCAGTAGTGCATTGTTCCATTTTGGCTGCAGAAACCCAAGGTAATTCATTCGTCAAAATAATGGCCAAACCTGTCTAATCCAACTTGGTACATATGCAAAAGAAATGAACTTCAAGTTCCTGGTATGATCAAGGAGCTGCTTATGTATAGTACTTTTAAAAAATGAATTGAATACCCATAATTCATATATGTCTGTTGTCATATACTAAATCCAAATTCATCCATAAATTGGATCCATGTCATACAATAGGCATTTTAAGACCATAGAAGATTTACCTGTTTGAGAAAGCCAGCGCCAAAAGCTCGTGTGACCTTCAATGAACCTTTTACTCTGTCATTCGATAGAGCAGAAGCATCATCTGGATGTTCCTTCCTTATTCTCTGGACTTCCTGCAACATCATAGCACATTTAAGCCTAAAGGGATTCCATGGCCCCAAGGAGAGGAGGACAAAACAGATAGACAAAATCATATATGCTAAGGACTTACCTCTTCCACACAGGTAGAATGGTCCAGAGTGAGCTGAATAGAAGTTAAACTGGGTAACAGGTTGGGCTGATCACCATCGAATGCTTCAAGATCATGCAAAGTTTCCTCATTGATCCGTTCCAAGTCTTGAGGACCCTTCCCAATCCACAGGTCGGGCTCTGCTTTCCGAGCCAAGACTGCTCTACTGTCACCCACATTCATCAAGTAGACATCCTCCCCTTTCATCAACATCACGAGAACACAAGAGCCCATCAGAGCCAATTCAGGATTTTCCACGACCATCGTATCGGCAATCTCTAAATAAGCTTCCTCTGTTTTTCTTAAAGCCCGAGAAAGAGCTTTCAAGACGTCCGAGTGATTTATACCATCTGCGGAAACAGAGTGGTTTGACTGTTCCTTTAACCTGAGGTCGAGTTCCAATCTCTCCCTGTCCCATTCACATTTCCACCTCCTCTGACTCTCATCCCATTTCTTCGCTGCTCCTCTAAATCTGTTTCTCGAATTCCTCTTACTTCTCCTCTTTGAACTAGAATTCAAATTCGCGTTAACATCTCCGCCGCCTGCCGAATAGGGACTGGTTTCAGGCTGGACACAGTGAGAACAACTGTCATCAGCAGCACAGTTCGGATTTGCAGTCCTAATGTGATCAGACGGATCTGTCTGAATCGAAACCTCCGGCTTCTCCTTCGCCCGACAAGAATCCCCAACAGGAGCACTCGCGTTATCGTGCTTGTCATCCCATAACAAGCCTTTGAGCTCCTTATGTACAGCAGCATAAAGATTAGACAGAAGATAATCAGGGGCATCAGGACCATTAAATCCGTCATAAATCCCAACAAAAACCCAACCATGTTCTTCCGAGATGACCACATGAACTCGATCTTCACCGGCCTTCCCCTGCGCCCATTGAAGATTCTGACTACCCAGAGAATCCTCGTCGTCCAAGCTCGTCTCGCTGCTCAGGTTAGCACTGTTAACTATTAGATTTTCGCCGTTGTTCTTATCGGACCCAGCAATCCAGTCGGTATCTTTGACGGATGCGACCCTTTTAACTCCCGGAACAACGATGGAGTTTCGGCCACCGCGAAAGGTCTTCGCGATCGCCCTGGAGAAAACCCTCATCAGAGAACCTTTTTTGGATCGGTGCCTCAATGCGTGAGAAAGACTCCTCTGGAATTGGTCAGTGCCCTTATCTATAGGGCCAGAAAAGATCGAGCCGCGATCGAGAGGCCCTGAAAGGAATCCCCTTTCGATTGGTCCGGACATAAAACCCCGCTCGATTGGTCCTGAAAACACACTACCGCCTCCAGGCAAAGGACCCGAATTGAACATAGAGCGAGGGATTGGTTGGAGTGGAATGGAAGCGAAGGAATCAGAGCTCTCAAAAGCAGCAGAACGATCCAGACAACCAGAGGAATAGAGATCGCCAAGAGCGGTGGAGAGATGGGTGTAGGTGTTGGCACTTACAGAGGCACCGGAGATGGAGCGGAAGGTTGTGGTCTCCTCGGAATGAACTTTCGACGAAGAGAAGAGTGAGGGATCCGGACGAACGTAGCAGAAGGAGTGACCCAGCCCTTCATCCAGAGGCTCTGAAATCACGAAAGCCATGTCGTTCCTACGGTGAACTCCTCCGGCGCCGGAGAAGCAGACGCTGAGCTTCCCAAAACCGTTACCCATCGAGACGGATCCAGAGAAGTGAATTACGAAAACCTTTTAATACGAAGTTGAAGACTTCAGAGCCGATCTTTCATTGCCAATTGAAGAAGCTTCAACTTTTGCTTCCTCTGCTTTCTTCTTCTTCTTCTGGGAAGAACCCAAAACAAGGGATTATGACGCAGACGCGTTAGGGGGAGAAAAAGAAGTAGTAGCGAAGCCAGGGAGAGAGGAGTTGACTTTTGGTTTCGGATTTTAAATCTCATGAGACTTCTCCCTTTTTATTTTTCTCTCCCCCCTCGTTGGGGGTAGTTTCGTACTTTCAGTATCTTATCGACCTAAACTTTTTATTTTATTTTAAAATTTAAATCCATACGAAAACGGGATTCGCGTTTTGTGCGTGTATAAGCGTTGACTTTACAGAGGAAGAAGGGCATGGGCCGTAATTTACTATTAGAAAAGTTGTTCAATAAAGTAAAGGATGGTGGCGGTGGGGGGAATAAATTTTGAAGTCAAATGTGAAATCCAACGATGGATGGCGTTTTGTGTTCCTATTCCGCCGCCGTTGGATTATCATGAAAGAGTTGACAAAATGCTTGTCAGTTGATAATGGTAGTCGTGACTCGTGACGTTGTGAATCCCCCCACAGATTAAATAAATCCCTATTTATACCAAATTACATTCCAACCCCTCCAGCCCACCATAAAATAATATTACCAAAAAAAGCCAGCATTTTAAAAAGATATTAACTTGTTAACACAATTTTTTCTTAAAAATAGGGTCCACGCTGACTTTTCCTTCGATTTTTTTCTTTTTAAAATAAAAATCTTAAAAATCCATAAGGATTCGTGCTTCTAATACAGTGATGGTAGTTTCTTATTCAGAGATAATAAGACCAAAGAAGTTTTAATTCGAGCCTTCATCTTTCTGCACCTTCTCTTTCTCCTCTCTTAAGCTTGTGGTCCTCTAATCTAAATTAAAAAAAAAAAAAAAACTTAATTAGTTCATTTCTTATTGACTCAAATAAATACAAATGGTACACGAAAACTAAAGTTTTTTATCAAAAAATTCTTTTCGTGACTTGAATATCTCCAATTCATGTCCAATCTATATTCCAATATTATCAAACACTAAATCAAGCACGTTGCGTGATATGTTGAGCTCCCTTAATTTTTTTCTCTTTTATAGTTTTATTTTGACAATTGAAAGAATTCTAGAAATAGTCTATGGAGCGAGTCGTTGAAAACTAAGAAAGTGAATAGTTGCATGGATCTCCGTTTTTCACTGAAATATATGGTGTTGAGTTATTGCATCTGCACTCCGTTGGAAAATTGACTGAAGTACCCCCATTTCTTCGCTGACTTTCTCAGATATTAAGAAGATCATTCGACAACCCAATATTTTCTTTTATTTTAATTTTCTGATAGCTGGATATTGACTTCATTGAGAAGAATTCTAGAAATAGTTTATGGAGTGAGTCGTTGTAAACTAACAAGGTGGAATAGTTGCATGGATCTCCATTTTTCACTGAAGGGATATATAGTGTTGAGTTATTGCATCTACACTCCGTAGGAAAATTGACTGAAGTACCCCCGTTTCTTCGCTGACTTTCTCAGATATTAAGAAGGCCATTGGAGAACCCAATATATTTCTTTTACTTTAATTTTCTGATAGCTGGATATTGACTTCATTAAGATTGACTTTTTTTTTTAAATAAATTTTATTACTCACAAACAAGAGATATTATATTCATCCTTTTTTTAAAATAGAAAAATTATTTTTATTTGCCATCTTAGAAGCAGCATGAAACATGAGGTGAAAATTCTTTACATGCAGTAATTAACTAGCTTTTCGATGGTGTCAGAGACTGAAGGTCTTCTAAGGATATTATTGACGAATGTCATTCACATTTGAAATACTATAAGTGCAATTGACTTCTAGACTAAATGGAGGCAAAGGCAAGGTTCTAGGCTAAAAATTATTCTGATCAAGTTCTATAGTAAAAAAAAAATTTCAAGGATATGAAATACATCTTAATTTTGAGTGAAATCTATTTGCTATGTGTGCATGCCAATGGAAAAGCAATGGAAAGTTGTAGTCACCCTTCTCCATTTCCATAATAACATTCCCATTTTGAGATTCCATATTTCAAAGCTTTCATCATTTAATTTTGTAGCTAGTGGAGACACCCTCCTCCACCTCCACCATCTTCACAATTCATTTATTCCATCAACGGCAACATCATCATCTTTCTCCCTCTCACCCTCCTCACATCCTTATTTCCAAGTCGATCTGGTCTGTTTATGATCATCAGCCTTGCATCTCACGAATGTATTCTTTTTGGTAAACAGTACTTCATTCAGATAACTAAAGAAAATACAGACACAACTGCATGATCACACAAGGTTCGAACCAAACCAAGGAGAGGAAAATGACCAAACTGTCGTACAATTACATGAATGTATTCAATTACATAAACTTAAGAGACTTGCAACAAACATTGCAAGAGATCTTAAAACATAATTAAAAAAAATTATAAATCATACTATCATATAAAAATACGAACTCAGGGAAGATAGTTACATTTTTCCTTCATTATCAAAAGTATAATTAATTACGTCCTTAATTGTGATTCTAACCAAACACTTAATTGTAGTTAATTCTCACCTTTATATATCTTTTACTCATTTTTAAATTAAAAAAATACTAATTACTTTATATTTTCTCTCCTTCCCTATGAAAAAAAAGAATGTTAATTACTTGATATATTCTCACAATTGTTTCTTTCCTTCCCATTTCTCAAATTAAATATTAATTACTTGATACTTGTTTTCTTTTCTATTTCTAAAAGAAAATTAGTTACTTGATATGTTAAAGAAAAAACGTTTATCTCTAATTAATTATAAATAAATAAAATTCTTTGTATTATGTTTTTCTCATATAAAGAAAAACAGACCAAAATTTTTCAGCTTCCAAAAGATACCTGTTTATGATTCGCACGCCCTCCACTCAAACATACTGACACTTAGGAAGATAGGAATGTTTTTGCACAATGGCACATTGGGGTGATTTTCAGCTTCCAAAAGCGGTTTGTCATAGATGGCCCAAGCCAAAAGGTAATTTGGGTGGCTATAAATTGTGAGGGTCCAGTCGAGAATACATTGGTGGGTATAAAGCTATTGCTCGAAACCGTCATGGAAATGTTATTTTTGCTTTGGCAGGTGGTAGTACCGAGAAAAATATTATTTAGTTGGAATATATATGATCAAGTGTGGCATGGAAACTACTTGTGAAATAAGTTTGGCGATGATAGAAATTTGGTCTGATTCCATGGTGGTCATCCAATCTATTCAGGGACATTTTTCTACATCTTGGAGGGTTGTTGACTTGATTATAGAGATTAAGGAGCTAAGGGGTGGTTTTTCGATATGTAATTTTGTACATCATGTTCGTGTGATTAATGCTTGTGCGGACTTCCTGGTAGGCTTTGACTTCCTGGCAGGCTTCCTTAATACCTCCCAATAAGTCCATCTGACTTCAGATACTCTTCCGTTAGCTCTTTCTGGCTTTTGTTCGGATGATCCTAACGGCAATAAATTCTTCAAATTGTAATTTTCCTTTTTTCCCCTTTATTTAAATCAAAATTCCCTTTTCTCCAAAAAAAAAAATGGATCAAAATTGCTACTTTACAAGAGAAATGTCACATAAAACATTCTGTTACACAACAAGTTGAAGAATGTTACTACATCCTTAGTCCCTTTTCAACTATAAAAATGAAAAACAAAAAAAGTCCACACAACAAAGAAAACAAAAATGATAATAATAATAATTTGATGGCTAATGTAGAAACAAATTACTAATAGACAACATACAATTAAGGGCAATGCAAATTGTTTCCATTAAAAGGATGGAACTTGTTTAAGTTTAGTTTAGAAAATATATAATATAAAAATGAACTACATAATTTATATATAAATAGATACTACCATATGCATTTGTATGTATAACCTTATTACTCATACAAAAAGCTTTTATGATCTATGTATAATCTCTTTTATAAAAATATTGTTACCTTGATCTTTTGGGCCAACAAATACTTGCAAAGACCTAAATTAGGAGAATTTATGAGTTAGTGCTTATCTAAGTGCATTGACTTATGATCTTCAAGAAGCTTCATTGCTTCATCTCCATCTTGATCCCTTTTTATTTTATTAAGAAAAGTAAAAAACCATTTGATTGAGATGCTTCAATCCATTAATTATGCTTTGTTTTTTCTTCAAGGTCTTAAGGAATTGATACTTAATTCTTAATTATCTGTTTATGACTCTGTGGCTCTCAACTTGTAAAGAGAGAATGATTCCCCACATTTGCTCATGTGGGTTTACTTAATCAAATTTTTTTGAAAAGAATATGTATTATCTATTAAAAAATTACAATACTTATCCATTCTTGTATTTAAGTCAAATTTAAAGAAATATTTTAGGTACCTTCTATGATCATGTGATTTGACAGCCACCGCAGTTGTGGGGTTCTTTCTCTTCTCAGATCTCTTTATCATTCATGAATAATCAAAAATTATTTTTTAATAGGTGGGGTGGGGTGGGGGAAATGAATGAATTGTCAACCATAAATTTAGATTTTGGGAACCATCCTTTAAACAAATTTTAATATCTTTTAAAGATACTTTAGAAGTGGAGTTCCACCAATATTCCTGAAGCCATGATAGAGACAAATTATTTCACATTTCACATAAAAGCATGGTTGTTATTATGATTTGATTTTCATATTTGACCATCAAATTAAAAGTGAATATATATGCATGGGTGGAATGGAATGGAATGAAACTAATGAGTGATTTGATCTTTTTCTATATAAAGTTTCATCTTTAGATTCCAATGTGAAATTTTGGAGTTACAATCACTTTTTCTCATCAAAAGCATTATCAAGAAGAGGCATGTTTTCCCTTGATGCCTCTCCAACAAATAAAAGGGTGAGGTTCGGATTCATTGAGAGTCTTACCTCTAATTTATCATATCAATGCTTAGAGATAGATCTACCTTTATTGTGTAGTGAAAAAATGTCAAAAGAGTACATATTTCTCCCTTGAAAGGAGGTGATTAGGACTTGAAATTTTGCTACGAAGTTGTAAAAGGAAAAAGAAATCTAAGTATAAGAGCTTGAAATTGTTAAGCCTCCGGATCTCGGCGGGCCTCAAAACAAGGTTAGACGTTGTGACAAGAAAGAAAGAAAGGCTCTAATGCAGAGCATAAATTTGAATGATAATATTAAGGAAAGACGATACCGCGGAACCATCTATGTTTTATAGGATTTATCATTGATTCTCGATCATCGGATGAATTCGTGATCTGGTTCGCCTTGGGGTTTTGCCGGGCCCCCGCCGGAAGGCTTCCTACTAGGAAGCTTCATCTCGCTCACCCGATTATTTAGATTAGGTTAGATGACCCCCGATGGCACGATGTGACTTGGTCCGAGGGCATTTGGATTTAACAGTTTTCAGGACAAGTTTGACTATTGTATCCAAGGAAATCCAATTTTGGAATGTGTGTGTTTTTCAAACATTAAAGTGAGGTGTCAGTGCTTTAAGATCTCTATTTTGGGTGTTTGCCTCCAATTTGCTCTAATTTAAAACATAAATAATGTAAATATAATAAAATAAAGTTTAGAAGATGCATATGCAATTTACTCATATTTTAAAAATACCAAAACCTAGAAGAATGTTGAAGTTATTTCACTTTTTTAGTTTGAAGCCCCAACAAATATAACTTGAACATTGTTATAGAGAGAGTGACTTTAGTGTTGCGCAATTAATGCACAACACTGTGCTGCGAATGGTTGAGATCAACCGTCCGTTTCTCAAAGTGTTAAAACACACTTTTCAGAAAGGAGCGGTGGACAAGGTCAACAGCTTCAATACGGTGCACGCATTAGTTGCACAACACCCAATCAATTTACCATTGTTACAACTTAGACAACAACAAAATGTTTTCTGATGCAACGATATGCATTCTATGCTCATTACTACAAATCTAGTTACTTTATCATGAGAGTCGCTCAATTAACAATGATCAACACCTCTTAATTATAAAGGTTATAAATTCAAACTCTCTCTAATGGTATTGTTAGTGACTAAAATAGTCATTCTACTTTGACAGGTCCGACCAAAGGGTTCAATACAGTTGTCTCGACCATAGTGTTAATGGATGGTCCGACCATCATGTTAAGGGTGCCCAATCAAAGTAAACTTTTATCACCTGTCAACTACCTAGAAGGATAAGTCAGGTAAATAACTCTTCGAGAAGTTACTTTCCTAACACAACTCTTCTTAGAGTTATATTGGGAATCTAACTCTGATATCTAAAACTATATAAGCACCTCAGGCAAGCTTTATGTGGTAGGTATTCATATTCTCGTGATCATTCTTGATTCTCTTTGGTAGTTGTGATTATCTCTTGGTCGCTTGCTGGGTTAACCACACAAGGTTGAGCCGTGTTTTGCGGTTCGTGTGGGCTGGGGCGGGTGGGTTTTGTTCACGGGTATATTTAAATTATATTAAGTTGCTTTAAAAACCAAAATTCCTCCACAAATCAATCCTTCAGTTCTTAGTCCGCAATTCATCAAACCCAAACTTTCCTATATTTGGAAGTTCATTAATCCAACAACATAAACAAATGAACTTTCAAGTTGAACCCCTGTAGTGTTGGTTCCATGCAGAAGGCAATAGATGCTTATGGAGGGACCAACTAGAACTAAGTATGGTTTTGAGTCTTCCATTGATGGCTGGACATGTTAGCCATTGTGTAGGCAAATCAATTAGTTTATGCATGCTTGCTTGCTTGCTTGCTTATAGTTCTCACATCTGTGTCGAGTGGTCCAGACCAGATTGTGAGTGGAGAGGTGTCTAATCAAAATATAATAGCAGCAACAACACATTTTGGATTGCATTGCTTTGATGGCTCACCAATCAATCAATCAATCGCTAATCATCATCATATACACATGCAAATCTTCAACGAAATCTCAGTCGGTTTTTATGACATTAAACTGAAACAATTTGAAGATAACAGAAAGACTTTGTTGGGTTTCAGGTTCTCCAAACAAGAAAAAAGAAAAACCTACCACTGTTGTCTACTGCAACTCAAATGATCAACAAAACTTCATGGAATTCGGATCGTCATCCGTTGGGGTAGCACAGAGTGCTCCCCATGGGTTCCCGACCACAAAAATTAGTGGGGCCCACAGATAAAATTTTAATTTTTTCTAAAAAGCTTCACCGTGGGCCCCACTGTTTTGTGTGGTCAAAACTGTCGGGGACTCAAAGTGATCAACAAGGGAGCTCCCGGTAAACCCTAGCCCTTCTGCGTAGTATTGTTTAACTGAGAAGTCTGAGACTTAATAGAATATAAGAGTGAATTGGGTTGGCATTATCAGATAAATTTACTATCGATTTCCTTTCTCAACTTTTATACCTTTATTATATTATTATAAATCAAGGTTTAAAATATCGGTATCGAGTATCGTATTGGTCATGTGATTTTAAGAGATGTATTGTCCTGTATTGAGTATTGTATCGATCTGGTTAATGTATTTTAGTGTAATTCAACGGAGAGATGTATCGTATCGATTGGGTCAAATATGGATACGTATCAACAAGTATCATTTAGTATCGTGGGATACTTTAAACCTTGATCATAATTATATTGTATATGCGATCGATATGACTCTTGCCAATCAAACACTTGAACAAGACTTTCGAGTCTTCTTCCATCATGAACTCTGAAAATGTTGACCCATACTTAGTATCTCATTTTTTTTTTGTAATATCATACTTAGTAACTCGTATCCCGCATTTTACCACTAAAAACCAAGTATCCAAGCATTTTATATTTTTGTCCTTTCTTTTTATCTAGGGTTTTTACTTGTGAGTCTCTTTAGTGGACTATAAACTAATGTTGGATCCTTATAATGCAATATATTACGTGTGGTTCTGAGCATACTAACACCGGTAATCAATCGTCATTAAGTATATTCAAATTTCAAAAGTGAAGGACCAAAGTGCCCCTCAAGTTATTTAATATATTGTGTGAATATATAGTTTAAAAAAGAGATAATTAGTCATTAAAAAAGAAAAAAAGAGACAATTGATCATTAACATTTAATTATATGGTTAAAAAATATATAATAATATTATTATGAGGGGTATTTTGGTCATTTAACATTTAAATTTTGAATATATTTAATGGTGACTAATGGTGTTAGTTTAGTTAAGACCCACATATAATATATTACCGTATGAGGATTTAACATTAGTTTGTGGTTTAGTAAGGGGACCCCACGGTCCGACATGTTGGATCAGGTCGCCGTGTCGGTGGTGTCGCCAGCCACCGACACGACGACATATCACAAACATGTCGACGATTTGTTGAGTGTTGCTGCATCAGTGGTCTTCGCATCTGGCGCGTTCGACGGACACCTACAACTATACTATGGTGATGGGTGCATGCAATCAGACCTGAAGGGAAAAGGAAAGAGCTGAAATCCTGAACGCAGACATGACCCTATCGCGGTTGTAGGTAAGAAAATATAAAAAAACTAATTTTTGTCATTCTTGCTTACTGAAAATAAATCTCGCCGGTAAGTGGGACTGTGGGAGAGACCGAGAGAGAGAGATCAAAGAAAAGAGAGCGGGAGAGAGTCATGAGGGTGTAGAATGAGAGAGATCTGCAGTGGGAGAGATCGAGAGAGAGATCAGAGATTGCAAGAATGAGAGAGAGCACGAGATTTCACGGTTTCTTCAGGTCACCATCCGCCATGGTTTCAGTCTATCGCTTCCGTTCTGCAGAAAAAGAGAAAGGAAAGAAATAGAAGAGACTGCAGTAATCAACCATCGCAGAGATATCTTAGGTTTTTTAACATTTTTAGATGAGAGAGAGTAGTTAATGGACGCCTCTGGGTGTCCTTTTCCTAGAGGATTTCATTTCAAATAAATTTCCCAGTTTACCAAAAAAAAGCGACGGAGACATTGTAAATTGGTCCGTGGGCATCGCGATAAGTCCTCTGTCCTACTACAGGTGCCGCGACAAAGAGAGTAGTTAATGCGATATTTTAAAATTTTGAATTTTAATTTTTTTTGATATTTCGACAATTTATCTTTATCAAAGTATCTTTGGGGGTTTCGTGTCGCCCTCCAACGATACACATGGTACCGTGGGGGACCCTACACCAAAAAAAACTCTTTTACCTATTTTCAGAAATAGATATAATATACTCATCAAATCTAAGGCTGTGTTTGGAGGGAAGCATTGTCGGAATGCGTTCCAGAGTGAAAACGCATTGTGCATCGTAGACACAGATTTCTGCTTCCCATTCTCCCACTTGAATATTGAATATTTGAATCTTGAATCTTGAGCTGTCCCCCTGAGCTCTCCTTGTACTGTCTACTCTCTCGAATCGTGATTGATTTTTTTGAAGATTGGCCAGAGCGAGCTTTATCGTTTTCATCACAACAACAACCACCGTTCGAGTTACAGATCCAAGAGGTAAGCACGCACAACTTCTCTTTCCCTTCCCACATTTCCCTGCCAGCGGACATCCATGTAGGTTGTGCTAGCTTGTTTGAATTGTTGAAATTAGATTGCATTAGCGGAAAAAATCACTTGATTTGTGGCCTTAATCTTTGTGTTGTGCAAATTTAGTCCGGCAAGCTTCCGTCTCATGCTTCTCTGCAATGCTCGTTTTAATTGACGAAACAAGCATACATTGGCCTTAGAGCCACAAATTTATGCGAGCAACCTCTGGTTCTATACTGCGGGACCTTTGAGCACTGGTTGCTTGACGAAATGCCAAAGAGAAGAGGCTTTTTCCTATTAAAAATCAAGAACGGATTAGTTGGAGATGTATCAAAACAGTGTTTGATATTGTTTCCTCTGGATGTTCTTTGTAGTTTTCTCTGCAGTTTGATATATCATTATAATGTGGTACAGAAGCTTTGTGCACTTGATTATTGGAAAACTCGCTTATTGCAAATGAAGTCAAAGTTCAATTTATGCGACACCTTCAATATGCTGATATATGGCTATCACCAACAAGGCCACTAGGAAAGCATGTTTGTTATGGACATTACAGTCCAGACCCTTGAACCGGAGTAGACCACTTGAGTCGAATCAAGGTTTCAAGCTTGGTCCATGGTAGACCAACTGATGGGTCTCAGTCATGATGCTTCTCGGAGCAGATGTCAACTGAGAAGTTAGGAATCACGCATTACAATGGTGCATAGCTGTCATCGCATGACTTTTCGGCAGAAACAGCGCTGGCAGAAGATTTGGCGCATCATTGCCCAGATGTCAAACCCTAGCATTTAATTCAGCATTGAATGTACTGAGTTTCATTAAATGCACATGGATAGACCAGAAGCTTCTCATTCGCTCCAAGCCTGCCTCGAGTACTATGTACCACCGTTTTGTCCCCCCAACTGAGGGATGGAGTCACATCAAGATCAACTTAACATTGATCTCTTGATTCGCCTGTGGAATCACCACTGTGTCTTGGGAACCATGCGTATCGATTTGTTGTGTAAGCCTTGCCAAGAGGCCATCTCCGTCATTCACTTAAGTCATCCTGATCGTGGGGTCACGGTGAATCAACCATCATTTTAGGTATGGACCAGCTGCATAAATAACCTCTAGACACACAAGTAACGGTAAGCCAAACAGACTTGAATACTCCAGCCATTACTCTCCTGCATTTACTTCTGAAGAACATGTCTTCTTCATCCCCTTGAACATTTATTCCTCAAGGTGGAGTCTCTGGTTTTCCTACCTGAATTGACTTAATCATTGAAGGTGGCTTCCTGTCCCCAGAGGCGATCCACTCTCACATTTGTTTTGGTCTCAGGAACCAGGTCCGGATCAGGAATGAACCAGGGAGCTAAGAGCACATTTTCACCTCAACAATGTTGTAATCAAATTTCAAGAGGGAAGGAAATAGCCATCTACTTGAGTCCAACAACTATATTCCAACAGTCATACCGCTCAAACGGCTAGCCATTGGGACTTAAACTCAAGGGCACTTTTCACTTTATGAATACCTGCACCCCTTGGAAGGAAGAAATCTACCAAGTGCTCATTGTATATATTCTTCCTAGTGATCAAAAGCCCTTATTTTCACACTCAAACATATTGTTGTAGCCTCTTACCTTTGTGCACACCATGAAGTATTATTCCAATGAATCAAGCCTATCAAGATAGATTAAGGCTAAGGTGATTGAAGGCTAGTTGGCAGCTCAAGCAATCCCAAAGTGATTCAAACATCTCATTTTTGCATTCAACTCCATATTGCATCACAATCACTCAGGAGTAAGGTGTCACACCCTTTGATAGGTAATTCCTAAACTTTGTAATTTTGTTGGTTATTGTAATTCTTGTTTTAGGTTGAACTAGAGTTGTAAAGGGTGCTCTTGCCTATTAACAAAGATTGTAAAGGTTCTCTTGCCCTATGAAACATAGATTTGTAAGGGTTAGATTCTCTACCCACCATATTGAAAGAGAATCACAAGTGGAATACTCTCTTGAGGCCAATGGAAGAGTGACGTAGGCTTGCAAAGTCGAAATACTATAAAATTTTGTGTTGTGATTGTTTGAATTTACTTAAATTGTCAATTTTTTATATTTTTTTAATTTTTTAAATATCTACACCTCTCCCCTCCCCCCCCCCCCCCCCCCCCCCCCCCCCCCCTCCTATATCCCATAGGGTATATGGTATGTGGGGCCTCCGCCGCCCCCCCCCCCCCCCCCCCCCCCCCCCCCCCCCCCCCCCCCCCCCCCCCCCCCCCCCCCCCCCCCCCCCCCCCCCCCCCCCCCCTCGGGGGGGGGCGCGTACTCCCTCCTCCCTCCTAATAACAACAATAAAAAATCAAAACATATATAAAAAAACACAAAACAACATACAAAAACGAACGGGGGGGGGGGCGCCCCCCCCCCCCCCCCCTTTTTTAAACAACCTCCCTGTAATCAGGAGCACGAGATAACAGTAAGGCAGCTGAAGCTTCTAGGCACGTTACTATGTCGCTGTCCTTAAGACGTAATTCGCCCCTCACGGAAGGTGCTATGAGGTACCAGCGAACCGTCTCCCAGGATACAAAGAAGCCCAAACTCAAGGTTGTTTCCCGAGTTTTGCAAAGCACAGACAAAACTCAGAACAGAGAAAACTTCGGATTTTCTTCTTATCTTCTGCTGTTGAGAAACTAGAGGGGATTTATAGGCATTGAGGTGCCTCTCTTGACAACGTTCATGACTCTGTTCGTATGGGTGCACCTCTCTCGTAGGGATACAAATGCCAACGTTCAGATCCGAGCCGTTGGATCGTTCGGCCGCACGATCTAACGGTCCAGATTGAACCATCAAGATGACATTTATGGATCTACTTCCATCGCCCTAGATCTGTGATCAAAATAGACGGTTCAGATCTGATCTCGCTCGAAGCGTGCTAAGTGCTAAGTGCGTGCGCCAAAAACGCCTAAACAACCCACGCCCATCGCCCACGCGCGCGCGCCGCGTGCCGCGCGCCGGACGGTACACCGTCCTCGCTCGTACACACGCACACGCATTGGCATGTCTTTTGATATTAAATCAAAGTTAATAGGTAGTACCTATTAATTAACTTGGATTCCGACATCTCGGTTTCCAATGTGGGACTATATAACACACTTTCCTAAAATAAACAAAGGAAAGTTTCCGCACTTATAAAATCCAATTTTAAATGAAACGTTTATTATTTTATTATATTAAAAATAATACAAAAAAACCCACACACCTTTAAAAAAAAAAAAACCCCAAAAAAAAAAAAAAAAAAAAAAAAAAAAAAAAAAAAAAAAAAAAAAATAAAAAAAAAAAAAAAAAAAAAAAAAAAAAAAAAAAAAAAAAAAAAACCCCCCCACCCCCCACACTTAAAAAAAAAAAAAAAAAACAAAAAAAAAAAATTTATAGAAAAAATTAATATTATTTTTTTTTTTTTATTTTTTTTTTTTGTAGGCCCTCCCCTCCCCCCCCCCTCCTTTGGTTTTTGTTTTTTTTATTTTTATTTTTTTTTTTTTTTTTTTTCGCGGTTTCCCTCCCCAAACCCCCTTTTTTTTATGCATGTGTGTTAGTTCACATGTGAGACATATTTACCCTCAACAATGTACTTAATTTCTAACAGCAGCAGTAGCTGTTCGTTACAGCATTGACCGACCCATTGACCGCCTAGTTGCTGTCAGCAATCTTCTCCAGATTTTGGAGCTTCGTCTCCCAATTTTGTGATGGATCTTTGCCTACTGGGTCCTAATGCGCCCCGCTTGCTGCTTGCTGGTTTTTCCATCATCCAATCCACAACAAATCGAATGAAACCTGGCGAAAAAGTACCACAGTATTAGTTCTACTTATTTATGCTAATTCAACCATTCAATTAATAGTATTTTTGTTTCTAAAAACAAGTTTTATTTTTTTGTTTTTGTCCAACCAAAAATAAGTTTAATCAAATGCCTAAAACAGTGTACTTCGAAAAACAATGAAAAATGATTTTTCGAAGTAGAAACACTTAATGGGTTGTCAAGCAAATCCTTAGTATTCACATTTTCACTTACAAAAGAAAAATAGTATTCACATGAATTAATATATTACTTAAAAAAATTTATTGTAATTAATTGATACAGTAGAAATTGAACCCAAAATCCTCTTATATTTAGAAAGATCTGAGTTTCCCATCTCTCTCGAATCGTGATTGATTTTTGGAGATTGACCAGAGCCTTATCATTTTCATCCCAGCAAAAATCGTTTGAGTTACAGATACGAGAGGTAAGCACGCAAGACTTCTCTTCCCCTTCCCACTTTTCCCTGCCAGAGAACAACCATGTAGGTTGTGCTAGCTTGTTTGGATCATTGAAACAAGATTGCATTAGCAGAAGAGATCACTTGATTTGTGGCCTTAACCTTTGTGTTGTGCAAATTCAGTCCAGCAAACTTCCATCAAATGTTTCTCTGCAATGCCCGTTTGAATTAATGAAAACAGAATACATGCCATAGAGCCACAAATTTAGCCAAGCAACCTTGGCTCTAGATGGTTGGACCATTGAGCACCAGTTGTTTGAGGAAATGCCAAACAGAAGAGGCTTTTTCCTATTTAAAATCAAGAATAGTGTCAGAAACCAGACTCTAGGATGAATAAAGAAGAAAGGAAGAAGAAGAACAAGCATAGATAGAACAGCTCCCTGCGATTCTGGATAGATCATCCAGAATCACAGGCCACTTTATTTATAGGCTGCAACTACAATATACTCAGACATAATATTCTGTCCACTAAAATAGAAAAAATATTATGAGAGATCAAGACAGAATATTCAGTCCAATATTCTGTTCACAAAAAATAAAAAGCAAGAAAAAGGGAAACTACAGAAAATAGAAACCATAGAAAGCAGCACCAAATAGAGACTACAGAAGATCCAGATATCCAATCCAACAGAAGCTGTATCTGTATCTCATGCAAATATTAACAAATGGATTAGTTAAAGATGTATCAAAACAGTGTTAGGTATTGCTTCCTTGGAATGTTCTTTTTATTTCTCTCTACAGGTTTGATATATCATTATAATGTGGTACAGAAGCTTTGTGCACTTGATTGTCGGGAGACTCACTCACTCATTGCAAATGAAGTCAAAGAGCAATTTATGTGGCACCATCAATATGGAGATATATGGCTGTCACCAATGAGGTCACTAAGCAAGCATGTTATAATCAAATTTCAAGTGGGGCTGGGTGGTAATTTTAAATTCCCCCTGTCTGAGCTCAGGAGCTACATGACCCAACGACATTCTTTATCCCTTTTAATTTATTAAGACAACCTTTTAACTCCATTTTCTATTTTATTCTGTTTTCTTGTTTATGTTAATCATGCTTTATCATTGCATCATAAATCACACATTTGCACTCCAAAAATTATTCTAATGGTTACATGATGTAGTCGTTAGCTTGGGGTGAAGCCATGCAGTCCGCTCATGGTGAAACTGCAATCCTTGGTTTTTCAAATTTGGACATATAAAAAGGGATGCACGACCCTACTGTCTGCACACTATATTGGAAGGCATTGTTGTAGGAAGTAACAACAAATTATATGCAAGGGTGATCCCCATGTCCGAGGCCAAATTCATGCACCATCTAGGAAGGTAGAACCAATGCTTACGGGACAACTCTAGTAATCATGTGTCTGTGATGGTAATTATGGAATATATTGTATGACCTTGACCTATAGGTAGGAGCCATACCAATGTATATAGATTGTTTGTGTGGGTGGTTTTGTTATGTGATGCATCTTGCATGTCATGGCAGAGCATATACAGTAGTAGGAATGGTTAATTGCAGGAGTGGACAATTATAAGACCGCTCCAATTTAATGGTTGATTTGGTCTAGGCATCAACCTCTGTCCCACATTGCTTGGTTTGTGAAGGAAGTTTCTCAAATTTTAAGACAAAATTACCCTTGATCTAATTTGGAAAAATTGCCATCGGTTAATTCTTGATGGACAATAAAGTGAGTTGTTCAATTTCCTTGAGCAGGTTAAAGATTTTGGCCAAAAAAAATGAAGGCATTGGGTTGGTGGTTGATGTTTGTTGGTTTACTTCGACTGGCTTCAGTTTGGTTTGGATTCTTTGATATATGGGCTCTTCGCCTTGCCGTCTTCTCCAAAACTACAAGTAAACTTCTCTCTCTTATGTTTTTCCTTCTTAAACTGATCAATCATCTGTTGTTAAATTTTATTCAATGTTCGAATCGGGCCTATGTGGGTTGCAGAATCAGACTGACTTGGTCTATTTTTTCAATCTTTTAATCATTATTGCGGAAAGTATTTCAACTGGGTTACTCATGAAATCCTCTTCTGTGTTTTCTATACTCTAGTTGTTATTGTTGTTGTGTTTTTGTTATTTATTTATTTATTTATTATTATTTTTTGACTTTTACTCTACTGATACATTTAAGGGTCTTGGACAAGTTCCCTTGAGCAAGAATTTAAGATATGGAGCTTGTCTTCATCAAAATCCTCTTTTGTTGCCTTGAGCGTCTCTACTAGCAATAAGAATAGCTTACATGTTGCACATAATTTCACTTTTTAGTTAAAAGAGTATCATGATGGTAAGAATATAATGTAACCTTTGCAGTAATGTTAGTATAGTATGAGTATGAGTTTCCAAATCTTCCTTTCTAGGATTTTCAATTATTGGCTATGCATTAAATTATATGGAAAGACAGTACTTTGTTTATGATTTTCTGTTTTTTGCTTTTTTTGGGAGAATCAACATGAACTCCAACTCACTTGATTTAGGCCCCAATTGGAAGACTTTATTTTGATTCCATTCTTTTATTAGGTAATGAAAACTATTTAATGCAATGGTAGGTTAACCAGATAAACTAACCCCAATAACAACCATAACATGCTAGTTACAGTTCCAGCAAAAGAAATAATAACCAGCCAGCTAACAGGGATTCCGCAGGCCCTAAACAGGGGGTTGTATGGCCAGAAATAACCTAAACCAGAATTAGAAAATATAGGGCTCAGCTGGGGTTGGCATCCCTATGGACCAAGGCCCAATGCAGGTGAAGCGATGCTGAAATTTCCAGAGTCAAACAGCTTTTTAATTCTGAATCAGAAGGTTAATGGTGTTCAAACTGAATCAGGCACCGGACTTTATTCAGATTGGGATAAAAAAGAGTAGGTCTTTGCAGGGGTTAGTCCTCCAAATCTCACTTGATCCTGGTGGACAGACCTCCTACTACATAGGTCTGAAGTTGATGGGGAAACTGGGCAGAAACTGAGGTTGTAGGTAAGCAGCAGTCTTATATTGGAGGTGTGCAAGAGCAGCAGAGTTTGTTGAAGATCAAAGTTGCAATCAGGCCTTCACAGATGTAGCTGCAGCATGGAATAGCAGTCTGATGATGGCACCACAGCAGGGGATCGATTTGAAGAAGAAAGAGGAAGATGGAATGGAAGATAAGTGGGGTAATAGATCGGCTTTTTCAACCCTCATGCTCTCACCAGGACACATGTTGGTAGCAGATTCTCATTCATCAACATTGATCATGGGGTGCCACCAATGGCAATTACAAATATATGCTCTAGTGTTGAGCCTCAGATTAAAAACTAAAAATTGGAAAGCTTCTAATAGGTCTGTTACTTGAGTTACAAGGAATTAAATAAACTAGAAAGCAACTAAAATAAAAACTAGATGTAATAAAAAAATAGAAACTATGCTCTAGTGTTGAGCCTCAAATTAAAAACTAGAAATTGGAAAGCTTCTCATAGGTCTGTGACTTGAGTTACAAGGAATTAAATAAACTAGAAAGCAACTAAAATAAAAACTAGATGTAATAAAAAAATAAAAACTAACTTGAGTCTCAAAATCTTCTAGGAATCTTCGGGATGCTGCAGCTGATTCTAATTCTACAGGCCGCATTTTTAAATAACTTTAATTGTTGCCGGTGGCTCTAGTATCTTTTGCTCCTCACTTTTTGAACAACCTATTGGTCCCTCCTGTTAACTTAAATGACTTAAAGAAGAATAGACAAGAATACCCCCACAATTTTGGTCTGAGAGACCTAACAACTCCCAGCCCATTTGACTTGGCCTTATGGTTCATTGGGTTGGTCCACCAATTGGTGTAAAGAACCAGCCCCAGCCCCTTTATAATGTCTGTAGGTGGCACACTTCCTAGCATGTTGCTTGCCAAAGAGTTTGTCTATATCAGTATTTAGTGATGTAACTCCATTCATTTGAACTTTCTTTTCTTTTCTTTCCTTGGGAGGGGTTGGGGTTGGGGATTACGTGGTAAAATTTTCTTGCTTCAGACGTATGTTGAGTAGAGGGGTATTTGGTACATGGTTGACGAAATGAAAATGCTTTCACTGGATGAAATCCTAAATTGACTCTATTCCTTTATTTTCATTTTACTGATGAAAGACTTGTTTATGCATTACAGGATTGACAGCACAGCTATTAATCTTTGATTGATAGCTATAATTGACATTACTAGTCTGATTATTTACTTTCTGCTTTCTTCGAAGCATACGATCTATTTATGTTTTGATTGTTTCCATTATCTTGATCTTCTTTTATTTTTTCGGCACTGACATGAGACTTGGGGTCTAATTCTAATAAGTATCTTTCTTGTTGAAACTTGAATTTATGAATGAAACAGTATCTAAATATATATTTAGCTTAGAAATAAAAATATATATAAAAAAAAAAAATCTAGGAAAAGATATACCAAAACAGAAGGGGCAAAATGATACAAAAGGAATTCTGTTGGATTTTGTTTGTCCTATCTATAAGAGATCACTCAGAAATGTAACCAATTCTTTCCTTTCCTTGGGTTTTTGGCCATCCACTGGGAGTGTCAGCATAATACCAATATTTTAGTAACAAATTCAATGAATCTAAGCATAGTGCTTGGTGTATTGATTCTTTTTGGGAGACGGAGTGTGTATGGGTTGTTTATTTCAAGAATAGGCTGGATCCATGCAGCTATCTGTCTGCAATCCATTGTTGTACTTGACATTACTAGTCTGATTACTTCCTGCTTTCTTCGAATGCCTAAGATCTATTTGTGTTTTGATTGTTTTAATTGTCTTGATTTTCTATTATCTTTATAACATGTCAAATCCATATCCAGAGATCACCTGGAAGAGCAAATTATCTCCTCAGGAGATCTCTATCTTTTTGCAGCTCTTTGATTACCAGCATCTTATTGCATTTAGTCCAAGTTTCAATAATTTGGTGTTGTTTTTAGGCATCAGTTTATTGCCATTCTATTTGCATACTGAAATCATGATTGCTGAAGATTCATTTTCTCTCTTTAAGCTGACTTATCTTCCGCAGAAGTGTCTCTTTGTGGTCCTGGTTACCTTGTTCATACTCTTTGTGGGAACAGATGAATTAGACCTTCCTTTATCTCATACTGGTTGTTTATGTAGTCATGCTTGTTTTATGTTCCCTCTCTCTCTCTCTCTCTCTCTCTATCTATATATATATATATAATACTAATTTGTCTTCTGCAGAAAATATTTTCTCTTGTTAGGGGAATAGTGTAGGTTTCTATTTCCTTGTTTCTAATTTTATATAATTTGTATTCTTTTGGTACAACTCTTATGTGCACCTTATCTTGTGATTTTTCTGTGACAATTTTTTCTAATGGAAAGTATCACTATTATTGTAGTGACTGAAGTTCATGGAAGGACATTTGGAGTCTGGACCTTTCTGACATGCACTCTTTGCTTTCTTTGTGCATTTAACCTTGAAAACAAGCCCCTGTATCTGGCCACCTTCCTGTCATTCATTTATGCCTTTGGTCATTTCTTGACTGAGTACCTAGTGTACCACACAATGGCAATTACAAATCTGACGACTGTTGCCATCTTTGCAGGTATTTTTTTTCCCTTCTCCTAATAATGATCAAAATTGATATGATTATTTGTACTGTTTCTCTTGCATATATTGTTGTGCTTCCATAACGTTGTTGAGTTTCAGTATCACTTATGTTTCAGGATGACACTTTACTAGATCTCTGTGATCATTAGTACTGAAAGATATAACAGATCATTGTGCATTTAACATCTCAGCAACATGATTTATTTAGCTTATTTCATTCATCTATGCCTTTGGTTGTCTCTCAACTGATCCCACTGCTGCCATCTTTGCAGCTGTTAACTTTTCTAGTATTAATTTATATATCTTTTGGATCTTAATGTGTCAATTATCAATGATTTCTGTCTTACATGGAATCTCCTCCCCCCTTCTTGAAGTACAGCTTGTATTTCCCATTTATTAAAAATGATGAATTTAATAAAAATGTTCTATGAACATTAACACTGAATACATAGCCACATGGTGGTGTGGTTATGGCTGTTGGTCTGTGAACCTGAGTTCACAGAGGGGCTGCATAGAACAGATGAGGTTCGTATGTAATGGGTGATTAGCTGAGTATTCTCCCAGATTTAAGATGGGGCAAGTCAAATCTTCTAAAATCCTATCATATCTAGGGCCGTTTCATTCTCTCTGACCATATCTTTAGATCCTTGGATCCATTATTTTTATCGACTGCTACACTCCTCAATGTAGATGACCCCATGGCTGGGCTTCACTGTTGCTGATGGGAGCATCAGAAGCGGCATTGAAGCTGGCTCAGAGTTATCCCTGATCTGGATCCAATTGGCCAAGCTTTGGGGATTCTGGAAATCCTGGGTCGCTCTACACTCTTTCCAACTTTGAGTAGGAATTTGTTGTTAGTTTAATTCTTTGAAAAGATATAATAATTGCTTGTGTTACTTTTCAATGGTTGTGTTTCATGTCATAATCCATCTTGCTTGATAAGTTGCGCTAGTGTTAAACTTGCTGAAAAGTGGTTTCTTTTTTTGTTTTTACTGAAGACTTGCCTGATTGAAGATTCTGAGCCAGTTGATATTTTCATTCTTGTGGACTGACAAGACTTGGTTATAACAGGAACATCAATAATATGGATGTCACTACAGTGGAATTCTCATCAACCAAAGGCTCCTAAAAAAATTGAATGAATCCTTAGTGGCGATATGATTTTTCTGTTGAAAGGGATTCTGGTATAGGATATTCATGCCAAGTATCTTTAGGTAAAAAATGCATCCATTCTTGAATTTGAAAATTTTCTGATAGCAAGCATCATCAAACATCCGAATATCTGGTCGCTCGTTGGCTCTCTTATTGTGATTGCTTTGACGCTGTGTAGTGAATTCTGTTAGCACAACTGCACAGGGCTCTGACCTCTAGAATTTCCATTGCAGCAAATGTTGGTATTCTGAATTTTCTTTTTTGGGGGTGTTGGTTGATCATGATTCACAAATTGATGTAATACGTGCAAATGTTACCCAGTCAATCCTATATCCTGTGTGGTCTTGGACGCAGGACCATATACTACATTCACAAAGTCCAACTGTCCCCGCGGGCTTCAAGCCGTCAAGGCTTCAATTGTATGTCAGCCAGTTCTTGTTCATGACTTCAAATAGTGCAATGTTGTGTTCCACCACGGAAGGCTGAGAAGCTAATAATAATAAAAAAAGAGTGCATGCCAAAGGAAAGCTAATGATAAGAAAAGTGCAATCGCAGGTATAATGCTAGCAATGGTTACCCAAAAAAAAGAAGGTAAAATGTTAGCACTGAGTCTAGGGCCTTGGGCCCAGGGTGCAATATTTTGGCAAATTTTGCCGGTTCACACCCTGGCAAACCGGCGAAATTTGCGGACTTTTCAGGTGATTTTTTGCCTCTATGATAATCCACGACCGCTGCCGGAGAGATAGAATGAGGAGAAGAAGGGGTCAGGCGGCAGCAAATTTGGTGATTCCGTGGATTTTAGCTTGTATTTTGCTAGTTGGCCGATTTGCCGATATTTGAATATATCGGATTATGGTTAAAAATATGTTTCGCCCTCTGCCGAAGGATATTTGGCGAAATGTTGTACCGTGCTTGGGCCTTGCCTTGTTGAGTTGTTGGTGCTACAGGTCAATCGATCAAGGATCTCGTGATCCTCCAAAAGGGGCAAGGCGAGCCACAAGCCGATCAGGTGTTTGGGTCTTATGTGGACCCAACATTTCTTGTTTTGAGAATGTTTCAACTTTCAACTGTAGAAATTTATGTACTACTTTGCACCATACACCCAACAAGATCCTTCTGTACACTGTTTTGGACTCCCTTTTGGACTGGTTAGACCCCTTTCCCTTTTATACACTATTCTCTGTTTTCTCTCTGTCAATCACACACACGCACGGGGGGTTCTTTACCTCTGAGTGGTGGTGGTGGCGTGGTTAGAATGTATATCCTCTTTTAGAAATTAGTTATATCGAACCTATCACCCTTAAGGCCTTAACCTTTCTTTTCTGGTAAAACCATCAATCTACTAGATTCTGCTTTCCTATACAATAAACGTGGCGTTAGTATTCTTCTTCCTCCTAATCCTACTTATAACGTGTTAATAGTAAAACGATTCTTTTAATTATGATTAGCAGCCTTTCTCAGATAGAGCCCATGATGTCGATGGGTTTTGATACAATGTTGAATTAATCTTATAATTTAGAAGAGGAAGGGGAAGGGGTCAAATGTTTGTTAATGATCTTTGTTGTAGTTGTTAACTCTGTTCTTATTCTTAGGGTTAGAAAGAAGAATCTTGAAACTTTAGCAGATTTAAGTGTTGACCCAGACAATTGTGTTCGTCTTAATATTCAAACTTTCCAGCGGCTCTACTCTACGCTTGAGAGATTTGAGTTAGTTAAGGTGAGACGCCCTTCTAGACGCCAGACACATTGATTGATTGACCAATTCAATGATTGAGTACAGACAGTATCCAATTGAAAAGGGTCACGTCACCTGATCAAAAACACATCTCATTCTCAGACATTGTTGGTCGAAATTTTGATCTCAACCGTTCAAATTTAATGATTGAAATTTAATTTTGACTGAAATTTTAAATTTGACAGTCCAAAATTACTCGTTCTCACCAAATACAGAAGTTGGTCACTTCCTAGTTCCATATACGTCCATATCAATTGGACTCGTCAAGCCCCTTGGGCAAATAAGTAAATAGATAAATCGGTGGAAGTTTAATAAGATTAGAAAAAAGAAAAAAAAAACCCGTTTGTAAATCTTAACTGATCTCAATTCCCAATTCCCAATTCCCAAAGAAGGAGATTTTATCAGAAAGCAACGGTAGAGTTTAAAAAAGTTAGTTAACGTCCGTTGGGGAAATCCCAAGTTGTGATTTTCGTGAAGCAGTCAACGAGGAGGAAGAGACAGAGAGGAAGACTACAACGGGCGGAGTAGCCAGAGCATTTGGCGGGTAAGTAAGTAACTCCGAAAGAAAGAGAAGAGAAGATTAGAAGAAGAAGTTGGAAGTTTTGAGTTGTCTCTTCACTTTTTTTTTTTTTTTTTCCAACTTTTGGTCTGAATCTGCTTCACAGCCTTCCTTAGTTCAATCATTTGTCTGAAACCCCCTTGAACCATCCGTTTGCACCTGTACAGAGCAAATTACATCCCCGCGGGGAACCACACCATCTCGTCGTCCTGTAATTCTCCCTCTCTCTCTCTCTCTCTCTCTCTCTCTCTAACAGCTCTAGAGTTCTCGTAATGATCCTCTAAGACTCCCAAGAGTCGCTCCTCTTTCTCGCTTTTTTTATAAAAGTTTTCCTCGTTTTAGACTCCACTTCACCACCCGTCGCTGAGGTATGACTGCTTTCTTCATTTTATTTCTTATTTTATTGATTACTTTGTCACGAATGAAGGCTTTTCACCTCCACCATCAAACCCCATCTCAGCCCATATGTTTTTGGATGATCAGCATCAGGGCCTCTAATTCTGTAATATTTGATTAGTGTGAAATTTTCTTCTTTAGTTGGTATTGGCACCGGTTACTTTCTACAGCCACATAGACATATATACGTTTCATCCAGCAATCAGGTCTCGATGATCATTCTCTGTTAGTTCCTTACATATTTGTAAAATCACATGAATGAATGGAAATTCCCAACCCTTCAGTTCTCTATTGAAGCTTTTGGGCTTGATTCCACCTCGGTTCTTGAAGTCCATCTCAGATTTGGTTTAGAGATTTTGGATTGTTGGTTGAAGCTTTTCTCTGGAATGCTGTTTTCGTTTGCTGTTTACCTGCTGTTCTGAGTCCTGTGTAGTTTTTTGGATTCTCTTCTTATCTGGTTTGAGGAGTTATGCCTAGGCCTAGTGATTGTGCATGGATGGAGCATATGGCTGTTGCTTCTTCATTCACTCTAATAAAATTTCCTTCTTACTGAAGGAAATCCTCCTGAACATGAATAAATATTCCAAAGCTAGCCATCAATGATGCTGGTGGTTTTTTTTTTGGGCTGGGGGGAAGGGGGGGTGTATTTTATCTTATATTCATGTATCTATGTGTGTGCAACGAGCAATTCATACTTTTTTGGGGCGGGGTTGGTGGAATATGGGTAATTCATACTTCATGAAAGACCTTTCACAGTCATTCCTGATTATGTTGGCTTTATCAGGTTTAACAACTTGGTGGCATCATTTGTTCCTGTTGTGCCACAGCAAATGGGGAAGCAATTGCACCGTGACTACTCCAGTATGAGATTTGATGGCTCCAATCGTGGCTGCTTGCCCGGTGTATTTCACATCCTCTACTTCCATCAGTGGCACAATGTCAGAAGGATGCTCCCACACAAAAAGCATAGTCATGGAAGGCAACCTGAAGGTAAAAGTCTGTTGACTTACTTGGCTTTTTTACATACTATGTTTTATATATAAACTTAACTGAATGTGAGTTCTCTGTGCATTGATGCATAAAGATTTAATTTACAAACTAAAAATAATGAAAAGGAGCTGGACTGGGGATTACATGTCTCATGCCATGTAACCAGTATTCCTGACACTTATATTTTATCTATGTAAGATGTCCTGCAATATGTCTGCAGAATTGTGCATTTCACAATTCCTATGTCAGGGTCAGCAAGTATTCCACAGCTCCTATTTCCATTATGTGTCTTGTAAGTTATGTAACTTTTTCATCTTCCATCACTCTTTCCTCAGGCTTCAAATGTTCAAAAAAGGACCAACATATCCCTACTAATATTGAAGCACAAGACTCCACGGATGGTGAAGTAGACAAATTGATTGTAAGTATCATGCAGTGATCTTTCTATTCTTGCTTCCCTTGTTTATTTAAGGCAAAAATATCATCCATGGAGTGTCCATTTAATGAAATAACTGCAGGGTTCTTCTTCCAGTGTTTTTTTAACCTTCCTAGAGATTTTGGATTTTTCTTAAGTTGTTGGAATTTGGTTTTCACCATTTTCAGTTTGAAGAGAAAATTGAGGAGACCAGCTCAACCAATGAGAAATCTGGCAAAGCCCAAATTAAGACACTAATTGCTGAAGAAATATCAAAAGAACGTGACCAAAAATGCCGAAGTAATGTGTTCCCTGCTAAAGTACGGCTACTGCGTACTAATTCCATCCATCATTTGGAACCTTCACCAGATGACAAATTCTTTGAGGATATAAGAGAAAAAGATGACGATCCAAGAATTAATGATCGGCAATATGATGTCATGAAAACTGGTACTAGTAAGCTGGTTCCAGTCATGCAAAAACCTCCTGAGACAGATTTCCGTATTAGAACAAGTGAGATGTGCGAAACAACGAATGCTGAGAATGAATTGGGACATGCACAAGTTGATGAGTTGAGGATGCAGCTAACTCAGAATCATCCACTTCTTCGGGGTAAGCTTGGCAAGGGAGTGTCGAAGCAGAAGTACATGGATGCTAAGTTTCTTATCAGAGAAGATTCACTTGCCCAGTCAAAGAAATTTCTGGATGTTCTGGAAGTGTTTCAGGTAAACAAAGAATTATTTCTAAAAACTCTACATGAACCTGAGTCTTCTCCTGAAAATGACTGCCAAAATGTACAGATTTCCAATACAGAGAGGGAATTGACCAAGTCAAGTTCATTCCCGGCACCTTACTCGTCATGCAAAAAAACTGGTAGGTTAGCCAATCTCAAAAACAACTTGAAAGAAGTTAAATCTTTTACAAAACAAGAAGGGCAGTTGCAAGCTGGGAGTTTGCCACTTGATTCTTCACATGACATTATCACGGGATTAATGGCTGATCATGATGAGCCAGAAAGGCTAGGAACTGCTGGACCTAGTGAAGATTCAGACTGTTCTCTGGGCTCATCCCATGCATTGAAGAACCAAGGGGATAATCTTGTAGTTACAAACCGTTTCAAGAATATAAAGCAGCGGATGAAACATGCGACTGAAGGTAGTGAGAAGGAGCATCGTCGGATTTCCATGGATGCAATCCTTCATAAAATTACTATTGACCATAAGCATCCAAAGGATGGTAAGGAGATGTCTGACCACTGGAACAGGCCCATAACAGACAGAGATTTCAAGGACAGTGCCAGTTCCATATATGACAAGGGTGGAGTCCGTCACCTCAGAAGAACTGCCTCTCTTAGCGAATCAATGGATAGATTCTCTCAACTGTTTGGTTCTACTTTCAACAGAGAATCTAAGCATCATTCATCAAACAGATTGAGGTTGACAAATGAAGATGTAGGATATGCTCATGGACCAGCCCCAAAAGCCTTTGGAAGGATGCTATCTCTGCCTGAAATCAAGTCCCCTTCTTCTCTTGTTAGTGAGGTGGATATTTCTTGTTTGGGAATGCCAGCTAAAATTTATGTGGACAGCCCAGCTAAGACGGAAATATCCAGGTCTGATCAACAAGAGTCTGCTGATCTTCCTGTATGTGTAGACAATGACAGTGAGTTAGAACCTTCTATAGAAAATGCTGACCAAGAAATTTTGGATGAGGTGAGTCAAAGTATTTCAGGGGGGGATGAGGTGGAACTGATGCTCAATACAGATGATAAGGAAAAGGAGAAACATGCTACTGAATGTAGTGAGAAGGAGCATCATCGGATTTCCATGGATGCAACCCTTCATCAAATTACTATTGACCATAAGTGTCCAAAGGATGTTAAGGAGGTGTCTGACCACTGGAAGAGGCCCAAAACAGACAGAGATTTTAAGGACAGTACCAGTTCCTCATATGGCAAGGGTGGACTCCATCACCTCCGAAGAACAGCTTCTCTTAGTGAATCACTGGATGGATACTCTCAACTGCTTGATTCTACTTTCAGCAGAGAAGCTAAACAACATCCATCAGACAGATTAAGGTTAACAAATGAAGATGTAGGATATGCTAGTGGACCAGCCCTGAAAACCTTTGGAAGGTTGTTATCTCTGCCTGAAATCAAGTCCTCTTGTTCTCTTGTTAGTGAGTTGGATACTTCTTGTTTGGGGATGCCATCTAAAATTTATGTCGACAGCCCTGCTAAGGTGGAAATGTCCAGGTCTGATCAACAGAAGTTTGCTGATCTCCCTGTATGTGTAGACGATTACAATGAGTTAGAAGCTTCTGTAGAAAATGCTAACCAAGAAATTTTGGTTGAAGCAAGTGAAAGTATTTCAGGGGAAGATGAGGTGGGACTGATGCTCAATACAGATGATGACGGTGAAGCGAATAAAATGAATGATAATTTGAGCAATCAGCCAATGCTGGAGAATAGTTCTACTTCTCACCATCAGCAGGAGGTTAAGCTAGCAACAGACTCCTGTATTAATCAGACGCAACAAAGTCCAAGCTCTGTTTTAGACTCCTGGCCTCTAGAGACTTTCATCATGGAAGGTAATTACCCTATGCCAATTATTGTCTCCCTCATGCACTAAATCGACACTTATCTTGATAATCCTACTCACTTTTTAAGTGTGTTTTGTTAACATGGTTGGTTGCTTTTGAAAAGGATCTAGCGAATTTTTATTTCTCCTATTACTGTTTCATCTACAGAGGAGGTTGCCTTCCTCTGATCGTCACATCCAGAAGAGAAAATTCAACGTTGTTATTTCAACTTAGATAGTAATGTATTCGACAAGTGGTATTTTGACTTCAAAGTTCATTGAGTAATTTGTTTTGTGAGATGAAAAATAAAATTTTAATTACTTATATAAGAAAACTTAGTTGATTGTCATCCCGATCTCAATGGTCTGATACAAGTCTGAGTTTGACTTTCCAACAGTGAATCGTTACTAGTTATGGAATAAAGAATTGATAGGTAGCCATATAATGTTTCATGGAAGTTGAGTTTTTGCCATTTCAAATTAGTTTTATAGAATTCTAACTTGTGGACTGATATTTTAGAAGTTTTAGGTGGCACCATGTTGATTTAATTTGATTGCTTAAGAAATAAATATTGTTGCTAAAAGTAGTTTTTCCATGAATTTTCTTCAAACAGAAGTAGACTCGGGGTTAAAACTGAAGCACATAGATATCAATGAGCTGGGCTCTTTGAATGACATGCCATATGCTAATGGAGGTATGACAGAGATTGAAAATGTGACTACTCTGAGCAAGCATTTTGACAGCTGTGAGCTTCCACGTCTCCAGGTAGATAAAACAGATGAAGCTGTTTTTAATTTTGTAAGAGATGTGATCAAGCTGTCTGGTTTCTGTGGGGATGAGAATCAGGCATTGTATTTACCAGGCCAGGCAATCGACCCCTCATTGTTTGAAGAAGTAGATTGTTGCAGACAGGATACTGTTAGCAATTGTGATCACCAGCTTTTGTTCGATGTAGTTAATGAAGTTTTACTAGGTATATATGAGAGATCATTCAAATACTGGCCCCGGCCCTTGTCGAACAACTTAAACATCCGTCCATTGCCCGACCGCTTCCATGCTCTTGAGGAGGTATGGGCCAGTGTTAGATGGTTGCTGAAGTATCAGCCACAGTCCGATCTGTCATTGGATGACATTGCATCTCGTGATCTTGCTAAGGCTGATGGATGGATGAACCTTGAGTATGAAAGCGAGTGTGTTGGACTTGAGCTTGAAGAGTGGATATGGGATGATCTCCTGGAGGAAGTTATTCTTGAGCTTGAGGTGCCCTGATTAAGTACCCAGTCAAAGAGTGACTTCTCCATTATTGTTTTGAGTTATACATAAAATTTTACTTCCTTATTTCTCCTGTAAGTAATAGGGTTTTTTTATATAAAACATTGTATAGATAGAGATGAATATAGGAAAATTCTTGTCAAAGTTACATACATTGTACAGATAATGAAGTTTTTACTGTACTGAATTATTTGCTTCAATTTGGTTTTGGTTGTTTATGTATTTAAAATTTTAGTGAAAAAAATTGTCTCTTGGTATCTTATTAGGGTTATCCTTTTTCCATACCATAATTATTTATTCTCAGCACGAATAAGATCAACTTATAATGTATATGAATCTAATCAGATGGTTTATAATAAAATTTGAAATCAGTGAGGATATCCAAACTATCTCTTCCTTTTTCTCTTCGATTTGCTTCAGATGGATTAGTAGGTCTTTTAATTTTTATGCACACTTCTTAGTTACTGGTTGCTTGAAACACAGATTGTCTAAGGTCTGTAGGTGAAACCATCTAACTTCATTGTTTCAATTGTTTTTTTTTTGACATTCAGAAACTACTCGATGAATGCATTCTATTAATGAATTTTTCAGGTTTTTCTTTTGAGTTTTGACCCCAAAAAAATCAGAATGAACAACCAGTTATTAAACAATTTAACTGGTTTTGTTACCCTTACAATACCCCTATGAAAGCAAGAAGTCATCCTAGTATGGGATGTTAGGATCTATGCCTAGTGTGAAGAGCCTAATATAAGAATCTTTTGCACAAAAAAGAAAAAGATGTTTTTTTTTTGGGTGAAGGTAAAGAACTGAATTTATTGAACATTAAAACGAAATAGATTACAATATTGCTGAAATGCAGAAGATGCTAAGTGATGTACAACAAAAATGAGCTCTATAATTATGTTGGAAAGTATTAAATATAGCTCTGATCTTCTCCAGGAAATGTCAAATGTCTGATTCTCCAGGGATCCTGTTCAGTGTTTTTATTCAGCAAGTTTACTACAGTAGCATTATCACTCTCGACTCTAATGGTCTTAAGTCCCAAGTGAATAGCATGGATAATTGCCCATTCAAATGCTGCTGCCTTCGCTTGAAGAGCTGTTAATGTTCCACCATAATGAGCAAAACAGAAGATAACCTCCCTAGTGTATCTCTTGCCATGCCTCCTGCACCTGCTTGAAAATTGTTATCTCATGATCTGATTGATCCACCATCTACGTTTATCTTGACTCTTCCTGCCTCCAGAGCCATCCATCTAATGTTCATCTTGCTATGCTCTGCTGTTGCTGATGTTTCTTTCTTTATATTCTCCATTGTAAGGCTATGAGCTAATCACCAGATCCGGTGTGGATTAGTATATCAAAGCCAGATAAGCCACAAAGTAAAAAAGGTGAAGTATAAGAGAGTATTTCCTCTACTGCTTGTCTTCATATCCTTAATCCATCACTCGAGTTGTTCATGAAGATCTCTGTTGTATGAGAGCCAGCAAATTTGAAATTTTTTCTTAATAAGTTTGGCAAATCTGCATTGAGGAAAGATGTGTTCTATAGATGCTCTTTGATCTGGACAGAGAACAAACCACCCAGAAACATTACATCCTTTATCTCTCAACAATGCTGGGGTGGGGAGCTGTGCTGTGAAGTTACTTCTGGTTGCCACCACTCAGTCATGTATGGGGGCTCTTTATTCCAACAGGGGGGGGGGGGGGGGGAAAAGGGGCTGAGCTGGGTTTTATACCTGAAATCCAGTGATCCAGCCAAGGGTGGATGCTTTGGCCATCTCCAACCTGGATGAAGATACCTTCTTTAAGATCATCCCTGATCTTGATAATGGATTTCCATCCCCAAGATGCACTAGGCTAGGGGAAGCCGAGGCTTGGAGGAAATTACATGATCTGAAATATTTTTCCTTCATAACCTTTGCTCCACAATGTTTTACGTGACTTGATCAGTTCCCAAGCAAGGATCCATGTTCCATAGAAAATTTGGGCCCATAGTTGGAGCAATAGGCAAATAAGCACCAATTTCACCCAATAATGATCGGATCCAAAGCATCTCAGTAGCAACCGTTGCGATAGCGCAGTATTCAGCCTCAGTGGAGGATCTAGATATCGTATGCTGTTTGCATGAACCCCATGAAACAAATGTTTGCCAAGATACATACAATATCCGGTAATTGAGAATTTGATATTTGAGATGATTGGATGACTTTATGTACTTTTCTATACTGATGTACTTTTGTAGTAGTGTTTTATCTTGTAATTGTATAATGAATTGTAAATTTTAGTACTCCTCTTCACTAGTACTTGTGTTTTATTTGCATGTTTACATTAGTTTATATGAGTTTTTCAAACTTCTAATTTTGTCTTCATATAGTCGGGCATGTGTAGATCAGGAATATTAGTTTAGATGATGGTTTAGGTCAAATTAATGCTTTCAAGAAGAAAGTTGTGGTAGCTAGTGGTGGAAACCAAAAGACACCAAAAGGGAGAATCTGACTCCTTTCCACTCTACTGCACAACACACCAACACAATGGAAGGATGGAATTAAACTATGCTCTCAGGGCCCACCATTATGCAACGTTGAAGTTGAAATCGATGGATTGTGATGAGGGTAAAATTATACCGAACCGGGTCTACCCTCGATCGGGTCAATAAACCTGGTCGGGAACGGTCCAAAATTCAGACCAGTAACCAATTTGAAGATAAAAAGACTTCACCATTATGAGGATAAGCATGATCGATCCCGTGGAATACGGGATGCGTGATCAAGTTATAACAGTAACTACCATTATACGAAGTGGGCAATCATGCTGATCGTGGTAATTGCCATTGTCTATGAAAGAGGGGTAAAACCTAGATCGAACGGCCATCAAGAGGAGGCATGAATGGATCCAACTGTCGAGAATCAAAGGTGAAATCTATTTAAACAAGAAAATTACGCACAGTGAAAGTATCTGAATTTTCCCTCCATTAATATATTCAATTCAAGCTCTGCAACTCATTAGAACTTCCATTATTAACTTAGCCTTCAGAGGTGATATTTCGACCCTACGGTCGAGCCGTCTAACACTATTTGTAGACGTCCTTCCCTAAGAATCTAGAGGCTGAACAGATTTTAGCTGCATCAGATTGATAATTTGTAAAACTGGCACAACGATGTGATGGGAGGCTGGGAACCACCGAACCAGTGGCCAGAGCTGAAAAGCAAACTTCCTTTTTCTTCTTTTCATGGAAACCGATCGATCGATTGGTTGATGCATGACAAAGAGAGAAGTAAATAATTACCAGACCAGTGAGAAGGCCAAGACCATTCATTTTTCTTTCATGAAGTGGCCTGGAGAATGGAATCCTCAGAAATGGCCTCCTTTCAGTTCTATGTTTGCTTCAACTTATAATCCCAATATTAATTAATTAGGTTTCATCTCAAACATCTTTCATGCAATGAAATAGAACCAACGAATTTTCCTTGCTTGGGATGAAATCCATCTTTGCTACTGCAAGGTTGGGAGGAGATAGAATGTGGGAAATTTTCTAAAGCCGGCATAAATATGTTTCACATATGCATTTTCATGTAAAACAGTGGAGTGCAAACATGTCAAACCATCAGACATGGCACTAAAGGGCCACCCAAACCAGGGGATCGGCAGAGCTGTTTTCCTCCCTTGGAACCAAGAGAAAATATTAACCCAAAAAAAAAAATCACATGCAGCAACAAAGAACTCAGAGATACAAGGGCAATATTGCAGTAACACAAGAAATCAGACATTCTTTGTTCCCGACAAGAGCAAGCACCTCCAAAGTCCCAACACCAATAACTGAAGGAAGAAAAAATGAAAGTGGAGAAAAAACAAAAAAAAAAAACTACAGGAATGAATTGCCGTTTTATGAGATGAAAAGCAAAAAGGTAAGTTGTGAAGGGATGGAAGCCTTAGTGATTTTTTGTGTGTGTGTGTTGTGGAAAAGCTTTAGTTTTTCATTGAGTTTTCGTGTGGAACACATTCTCTTGTAAACCTGGTCTTGGGCATGGACCATCAAATTTGATATTTAATTTGTCCAAGTTACTCAATATGTATCGACTAATTAAAATATTTTTAACTACATACATCCTTATACTTAATCTTGAATTCATTCACGGCAAGCTAGATCTGAGAATAAACTCCAAATTCTGACAATATATATGCATGGTGAGTGCATCATGGATTAATGGGTCTTTTTATTCATTTATTTATTAATCTTCTATGGATTATTAAAATTAATCCTAAGTAATGCATAATCATATAAAAAGAAGATAAGAGAACCCCAAGAGTAGAGAACAATCACAATTCCATCTTTTGTCCACGAGAAATTATGTGCAAAATTATTGTACTATCAAATGAAATGTGTAGTACAAATTATTTTTTTTTTTTTTTGGACCAATAGTACATTTGTTTTTTGGGGTGAATCCAATAGTACAAATTTCCAAGCAACTTGTGTAGTGCTAATTACAAATTAAATGGACCCCCTCGCCCAAGTCTTGGATGCATCTCTAAGAATAATTTTTTAAATAGATTTATAGAAGGGCAGAGTCATATGTACACCCACCACTGAAAAGAAGAGAAAAGAGAAAAGCTTCGAGGTGATGTATATGATCTTTGGACTGGATTATATATAAGGGATATGAGTTAGCAATGGAGTTTATGTTTTGGCAATCCAATTAGAGGGTTATTACATCACTTTCTTTTCATCTTAGATGGAAAACACTCCTTACATGTGTTACGACATTTAATTGGCGATTCTTCTTAAATAACATTCTATTAGTATAATAAGCTTGAGAGAAGGCGTAAAAGAAAAGTATAAGAAATGAATATGAACAACTATAACTTACTCATCAAGGTTGTTTATCGTAAGCATGGAGATCACAATAGAAAATTAAGAATGTGACAACAATACTAGTTCCAAATTGCAACATTAATCAAATTCACATCAATTCCTCTAGCTTCTAGAGCTATACATAGTACCTAGGTCCTCACATTAAGAAGTAATAAGAACCTCATTGATCGATTCATACAAATTAGACTTTCGAGCGGGACTTGTGGTCTAGAGATAAACCACTTTGACACGCTTGCCATGCAACTTATGTCGTCATTGCAAGGTATTATTATCATCATCATAACCGGTGCACAATATTACTTAGATGGCTGTGGTGTGAACTCCTCGTCTTGTAGACTTTGGGAGCTATCATGTCTTCTTTCTTCCTTCCCCCTCCTTCTTCCTTTCTTTCTTTTTCTTTTTTTTTTTTTTTTTTTTTTTTATTTATTTTATTATTTATTATTTTGGGGTTGTGGGGTTGAGGAGTTGGTGTGTGAAAGGAGCCATCCATGTCAAATTATTAATTTTGGTGCTAGCCTTGGATGCTGACAAGTGTATGGTGGATCTTGCCAGGAGAGGCCATGAGTTTCCTATAAATGGCAGTCGACCCCCTCACCTTTCAGCAGATCATTCATATCAGACAAAGTCTGAGGAAGGAAGGAAGACTTCATCAATTTCCTTATACCCCTAAGTCTACTAACACAATGTCTTGCTGCAGTGGAAAGTGCGGTTGCGGCTCCAGCTGCAGTTGCGGCAGCGGCTGCGGAGGGTATGAAATCGTCTTTCTCTCTCTCTCTCTGTGTCTCTCTTTCTGTGTGTGTGCCATCTTCCATGGATGGGAGGTTCTGTGTTCACTGTTTTTAATCTAATAAATTTGGATTTTATGGAACAAACTAATTAATTTCTCAAGCGTCGTCTTTCGTTTATGGGGTTTGGTTTTGATCCTTGTGCAGATGCAAGATGTACCCAGACCTCTCTTTCTCTGGGGAGAGCACTAGCTCAGAGACCATCATCGTTGGAGTCGCTCCCGAGAAAGCGTACGTATCTGTTGTATCTACCCATATATATATATATATGCTTATGTTATGACCTAATTCTTTGTATATTTATGTTTCTGTAACCGATGGTGGAAGTGCAACGGGTTCCAATTCAATTTCATTAATTTAATTTGGTTGGGACATGCAGGAGCTTCGAGATGTTCGAGATGGGAGTTGGGGCCGAGAACGGTGGCTGCAAGTGCGGATCTAACTGCACCTGCGACCCCTGCAACTGCAAATGATCAGACAACAGTCGACGTACGGTCGTCGATCGACTACTGCTCCTTAATTTATCATTATGCATGGATGAATAATATGTACAATTAATTATATATGGTGATGTGATCTGCCCTCTGAAGGCATTCTATTAATGAATTTTTCAGGTTTTTCTTTTGAGTTTTGACCCCCAAAAAAATCAGAATGAACCAGTTATTAAACAATTTAACTGGTTTTTGTTACCCTTACCCCTTACGGAAGGAAAAGTCATCCTAGTATGGGAGGTTAGGATCTATGCCTAGTATGAAAAGCTTATATATTGTACACAAAAAAAAAGATGTTTTTTTAGTAAAGGTAAAGAATTGAATTTATTGAATATTAAAACAAAATAGATTACAGTCAATGTAGAGCTGTTCTAGTGGTGAAACTAACACCTCTTAGTAAAGAAATCGTAGATTCATCCCCGGCTTAATAAAGCCCTATTGTACCAAAAAAAGAAAAAGAAAAAGAAAAAAACAAACAAACAAATTACAAGATTGCTGAAATGCAGCAGATGCCACGTCTCCTAAACCTACTTGAAAATTGTTATCTCATCATCTGATTGATTCACTATCTACGTTTATCTTGATTCTTCCTGCCTCCAGAGCCATCCATCTAATGTTCATCTTGCTATGCTCTGCTGTGGCTGACGTTTCTTTCTTTATATTCTCCATTGTAAGGCTATAAGCTAATCACCAGATCTGGTGTGGCTGACGTTTCTTTCTTTATATTCTCCATTGTAAGGCCATAAGCTAATCACTAGATCTGGTGTGGCTTCTTGCTTGATCGGTTATGAATCAAATTAGTATATCAAAGCCAGATAAGCCACAAAGCAAAAAAGGTGAAGTATAAGAGAGTATTTCCCTCTACTGCTTGTCTTCATATCCATCACTCGAGTTGTTCATGAAGATCTCTGTTGTATGAGAGCCAGCAAATTTGAAAATTTTTCTTAACAAGTTTGGCAAATCTGCATTGAAGAAAGATGTGTTCCATAGATGCTCTTTGATTTGGACAGAGAACACACCACTCAGAAACATTACATCCTTTATCTCTCAACAATGCTGGGGTGGGCTTTGTTTGAGGTGAATCTAGCCTAGCTGGACTGAAGTTGGGGATGGGGTGTTCTAGCCCAATATCAAAGTACTGGGCCTTGCTACTGGCTGAGCTTAGGGTTTCAGCAACCCTTTCTAAGAGAGAATTTCGTCTACCATATATAAATGAAATATTATGTGACAAACGCAGAGCAGAGATGTTTAATTTAGTTAGATTGTGCTTTTTTGCACCTTTTTACCACATTTAGGAGAACGATCCATTTCTACGTACTGACAAAATGGATATAAAATAAACTTTTCATAATTATTCACGCTCTGGGGACCCGATCCTGGAGTAGGATCTTGAAGTTTTCAGGAGAATGGGGGCCAAATAGCCCAAGATTTTGGTGCATAGAAAGGTATGGCTAAGAAGGTTAAAAAGACAGTGTCAAAGTGGATGTATTGTAGTTCATTTCAAGTTTTCAACAAACACAACACATGGTTCATACTATAGGCACATGATTGATACTATTGTAGATGTAGGTCTTGGGTCTCACCTCTATAGAGTTGATGATCAACTTCCTTAAGGAGGAGCTGCATGAGTATATAAACAGTGTGAAACCCTTCTAGGATACATATAGATGCACCATCATGTTTGATGGATGGAATCGGCCTGACGAGAAAGTCCATCATGAACTTTATGGTGTACTGTGATAGGATGACCATTTTCTTGACATCTGTGGATGCTACTGGTTATACAAAAGACCACAGATATATCATTGGTCTCTTATAGGATGTGATAGATAAGGTTGGGAAGAAGAATGTAGTGCAAATTGTTACCAATAATGGCTCTAACTTTAAGAAGGCTAGTGAGGTGTTGATGAGTTCACCAAACTCTCATATTTTTTGGACACCCTATATATGCAGCTCATTCTATCGACCGCATGTTGAAGGACATCGGAAAAATTAGCATTATCCAGAACACAGTTGGAAGGGCTAGACAAGTAACCAACTTCATCTACAATCATAACATTTATCTAGCCATGATTAGGAAGTCATGTGGAGGTGAGTTGGTGCGACCTGGTCTGACGAGATTCATGATGAATTTCATCGCCTTGAGCAGTATGCAGGACAAGAAGTTGGGCTTCAAATCCATGTTTGCATCCCAAGAGTGGTTTGATTGGGTTGGATTCAAGTAAGATTACTATCTACCATTTCATTTACAAATTATTATACTATGACTACCTTTGTATATTTACTATCTACTGACTTAATGAGTTTGCGATAACTTAGTACGAGCAACTGTTGCAAGACACAGAATATGATATCATCTGATGAGTTATAGAGAAATGTGACTGTGGTGTTACAGACCTTAGAGCCCATTTTAAAGATCTTGCATATAGTGGACTCCTCCTTGAGGGGACCCATTATGCCCCACCTGTATGCAATCCTTAAGCGTATGAAGGTTGCCAAAGAGGTAGAAAACCCTAGAGGGCACCAAACTTTCTTGGATATTATGTATGCACGATGGACTACTAATATGATGCATCCCCTGCATATATAGGGCCAGAAAATAAATATTGTGAGTTGTTGACTTGTAGGTATTGGTAATTCATTCAATCTTAACTCTAGCTTCTTGTAATTGTATAGCCTATTTTCTAAACCTTAGATGTCAGTTTTATGAATATTTGGGGTTGGAAACAAACCTGCTGGATGCCTTGTTGTCAGTGATTTCGAGGTTGGAGACAGATTTTATGGTCCAATCATTTTTCCACAACAAGGTAAGATATCAGGGATTTCGAATGATTAGAACTTTTTTTTTTATTTTAAAGAATTTAGCTCACCATCAATACAAATGATTGTAGATCAAGTTGTTTAGGGAAGCATTTGGATCCTTCAGTGTAAATGCTACTGTACAGGGCAGAGAGAACAATGATCCAGGTTAGATCTTAGATCTTAAATTACTACTACTACTATTACTACAATTTATAGATAAGTTGATTTTATGTTAAGTATTAAAGTTCTAACTTAATGTATTTGTGATAATGTAGTTGAGTGGTGGTATATTTATGGGAACAATGCATCCAACCTTTAGAGACTGTGATCAGGATCCTCTCTCAGACTTGCTCTGCTTCTGGGTGCGAGAGGAATTGGAATACATTTAATATGATCTACTCCAAGAGGAGGAATCGGTTAGGAAGCCAACGCCTAAATGATCTGGTGTTTTTCCACTATAATATGAGGTTAAAGATACAATATACCAGGGAAAAGGCTGAAAATAGTAGACAGAACATCAACCTTGTGATAATTTCGAGGTGGGTGTAGATGAGTGGGATCCCTTCATTTAGTATATTTTGAACAGGGGTGAGTCAGTGTTGGACCAGCCTAAAGGGAGGCATGACCCAAAGCTAGCTTGAGCTGCAGGGTTTGATGTGGATGAGTTTATGGCCTCTCGAGATGGGCGGACACATGCATGCGAACCAAGGTAGCTGGTATTGTTGATGGGAATTAGATGGTGGCACCAAGCACGCAGGACGACTATCCAAATGACACACTCTGTCACATCCCCTCAACCGATACCCTATCCGAATACCCGGAGGTGTGATCCATAGCCCCGAAGATCAAGTCTCAGACAATCATCAAACCATTCCACACAATTGTACAATCATGAGCAAGAATAAATCAATGTATTAATGTAACTAAAGAATAAACTCAAAAGTAAGGATCTCAAAACAAATATTAGAATGCGGAAGTGATGTCAAATAATCAGATTAATAGTGTGTGGAAGAATAATCAATTCTAGGGTATACATCTGAAAGAATAACGAAAGACCAAAATTGTTCTAAGTATTACAAAAAGTATGTTTCTTTAAGTAAAAGGTAGTTTCTAAACTCAAAAATCTCTGTATCGAGTACGGGGTAGACCGGCTCATGAGTAGAGTTAATCCTGGTATGCGTAGTTGAGATAGGAACATTCTTTATCGTGATTTCCATGATCGCCAACACCTTGTACACTGTACAATTCACTCGTTGAGGTCTCGTATTCCTGGATCTCAATGTCATCTATACCTGCAGCAAAGTCTAAAGCAAACATTGTCCTCGAAGGGTGATATCAAAAGATCTCAGCGAGTAGTTCACATACAAATATAAATTACAATCCAATTCAAGAACATAGCATAATGCAATATGATATGTGACAATATGCAAGAATGCAACTAACTCTAACGGATGCTAGTCTCTAATGGTAGACACACATTAAGATGGAACACTAGCCTCCTCTGAGAATGTATCGTCACTCTGGTCCTCTCACGATTTGGTTACCGATCTTGAGATCCTGAGTAAGAGGTCAAGGCATCCTTCTTAGACTATCACCATGGCTGGGGTTTAGGTCACCACTCTCTCACCACACCATTGGCATGAGTATTGGCGTGTGTTAGGGATAAGCCTACCCTAATGCAAGTCATCTACTTAATCACATCATACTAGGTCCAAATACCTCCCCTCATGCTTCTTGTCTTCTTGATTTAGTATCATTTCTTATCTAAAGTCAACACCTTATTCTCGGACTATGCCTTCCCTTAACCCTATTGGTCATCTACATATAATGGGCACAAAGCTCTCGTGTCTCCTCATGCTTCTAACATTCTTGGGAGCCCACGAGCCAAGCCTATTATATGCAACTCTACCAATGAATGCCCTCCACAACAATGTTGTGTGTCCCCTCATGCTTCTCGCATTATTGGGCACCCACCAACCAAATATTGTTGCCACGGGTCATTCGGCATCAATACATCGCCAATAGGGCAATGATATGATGAGGTTTCTAACCAAACACAACTAGTCTTCCTAGTTATGACATCTAGTGATCATGAAAAGTGCCAAAAGGCCATTCTAGGATTGTGTCCCATACCACCTCCACTGATATCCCAAGATAGAAACGTCCGACTGACATTCCCCAATTCACAACCACAACCTAACATATGCATTATAATATGATTCCAATCACATTATCATATCATAAATCATTCCAAATCCAAAACAGTCACATATAGATCATATATGAATAACACCATTACTAAACTATATTATAAAATTATAGAGTCATAGTAATCATGTCTAAATCATATAACAACAATATAGAATATGCATTCAAGTCCTATTACAAATAGGAATGTAACTGGGGTTATATGTAAGTGGACGTCCTCACATTGTTATCGATTCGAAACATTTGAAGAATAGGTCAAATTATGAGTTCAGACTTGTCAAAGAGTCCTAATAACATGATGATTCAAAGTTAGAAACAAACCTTAAAGGTTTAGAGTTAAAAAGAGGACAAAATCCAGCCACTAGTTTGTCGGTACGAGGTTTGATCGCCCGGGGTTGCCAAGGCAAGCGACCAAGGCTATTGTGTACGGATAAAAAATGTATAAATCGGTAGAAAATTCCTCATTTGGGTTCCAAACAACTCTGAAATTAACTAAAAAATTCTGAAATCATGGTAGGATATTATCTATCATGGTTTAAGGATCAATCATAGCAAAAAGAATGAAAACCTAACGAATCATATATTAGGTTTCTTCCAAAATCAAATCGCAAGATTCACGGATAGACTAGAGTGAATGGAGATTCACTCTAGAGTCAAGAGAGTAGTAGATAAAAGTCTGAATCATAATGAATCATGGTCTAACATAGTTTGGAGATCAAACTAATCAAAGAGAATAAAAATCCAATAGATCTTATACTAGATCTTCTCCGAAATCTTATCATGAAGTTCATGGAAGAGCTAGAGTGGATGGAGATTCACTCTAGAACATAGAGGATAGTAGAGATAGGTCATAACAGCAAGTATAGACCTTCTACAGCAGGTAGAAACAATCGAAAGAAAAGAACTAGAATGAAGAGAATGAATGCTAACCTTTTAGAAAGTGAAACGATAAACGAAAACCTTGACGAAAGCTCCCACACCTTCCTTCACCTTGAAGTGGTTCTCTAGAGAGTCTTTGACGGCTTTAGAACATATTGACACGTTTTAGAATGAACAAACATTAAATAGGGCTTCAAAACCTAATTTTCCAAACTGCCCTTTTTGCCCCAAAACAGATTGGTTGCCCTAGGCTGCCAACGCAAGGTACTTTTGATGCTCCGAAAGCCCTAGCTTCATCTTGGGTCCTTTTCTAAGTTATAGAAGGGTCTTACTTGTTTTTTTCGTGATCTTCTACTTGTGTCATTACTATACTCTTGATCCATCTACCAAGTCCATCAACGTTCAAGTTAGGTCTTCTTCCATAATCTGACAGAGTTCCCAACTTAGCATCATCTCCATCTACTTCCATTGGTTCAAAGTCAAATCCAGTGGTTTCAATTAGGATGGCCCACAGTTGCCTTCTTCTTGCACTCTGAATTTTCGAACCTACAATATGGATTTTTCGGTTTTGAGGGATTTCACACACTCACTCCTAGTCCGACTTAAAGGGATGATGATGATGGTGGTGGTGGAGGACTTGAAGAGCATTTGCAAGTTCCACTACTAGAGACACAACAACTCCCATTGAGATATACAGGGGAGATTCATTTCACATATGCCACCTAGGATTAGGATCAGGATTATGGTGGTGAGCAAAATTGTGGTAGTGATACGAGCCACAATCGGAAGGGGAATGGCCATGGGAAGCAACACTAGTAGCACAGAGGAGTTATGATGATGCCATATTTTCACTCAGATCTCAGGAATCCCACGGTTCTTACATAAATCCTTCAACTCCGGATCCGACATACAACTTAACAAGAGCAATAGGGTCCATGAGCTTGGAGGAGTCTGTATGCTTCACTTCTAATTATGGGCCAATCGGTCTTTATGGTGTCCCTCCTCCTCATGGACATTATGGTATGAGTATGGGTATCCCCTCCAATGGTTCGTATTATGGACACTCGCACAACGATAGTTATTATGAGCATGATCTCTCAAGGTCAAAGTCAATTGCGGAGTCCATATTTGGCTTGTGGCAGATTGGCCACTATTTGCACAGTCACTAACACTAGTAGTACCATCACTACCCCTACTGGACCTTCCTTGGTCATATTCTCACATCCCTTACATGGGAGTTCTCTTGGAGGTGGAAGATGACCGCTATAGAGCTGCAAATTAAGGACTCTCTGCACAACTATCAATATCATATAAGATACGATAAGTATATAAAATGGTTGGGGGAGAGGATGATTGCCATTATAGGTTGGACAAGAGGAGGTTCGGAGGAGTTGGATCCACCTAGGCACAATACTTGGTATTGAGAATTTGAGATGCTTGGATGTCTCTATGTACTTGCCTACACTGTTGTACTTCTGTAGTAGCATTGTATCTTGTAATTGTATAATGAATTGTAGATTTTAGTACTTCTCTTTACTAGTTGTGTACTTGTGTTCTCTTCGCATGTTTACATTGGTTTATATGAGTTTTTTAGACTTTTTGATCCCATTGATAACGAGTGGGCCCAAATAATTCAATAGGGGTAGTTGCTGAACTATATCACATAGTTCCAACAACAACTAAGGCTACAAAAAAGACAGCAGTGATACTACTAGAAAGTACAGTGTCAATAGTTTCGCCTGCATATAACATGGCATGTGTCGATTAGGAACATTACTTTAGGTGATGTTTTAGGTCAAATTAATGCTCTTAGTGTGTTTATTGGCCTCAAATTAGGCTACAAAATAAAATTCAGGCAAAAACCCAAATATTCTCTGAAACTGGGGGTCAATTTTTCACCGACACCCCTCCAAATGTCACTAGAAAAGTCGTGATACGTCGTAGTGATGATTGTGTCGACTACCACAGACACGGCGTCATGTCGCAACTCTTCAAACCTTGGATGTAGACGATCTACTTTGAATCCATACACATGGTGACCTGCCTCTCATACATCATAAACAAGATAAAAGAAAGAAAAAGAACGAACAATATTCATCTAAAAGAAGAGAAGGACTCCTCCGCAAGAAATAGAAGAAGGAAGAGGTGGTAGCTACTAGCTAGTGATGGAAACCGAAAGACACCAAAAAGGCATGGTAAAACAAATCACCGAATTTTGGTCATTTCGGCGAATGGCGAATTTATATATGAACCAATAACTGAATTGGTCCAGAAATCGGCCATATCTGGCCAAAATTTTCCCAACTACAATTTTTTGCGAAATGTCGCCGATATTCTTGAGGATTTCCATATAAACCAAAAAATCGCTGAATTTAGGACAAATTATCAACCCATTTTTCCTAAATTTCTCTCTCTTCTCTAGAGCTTCCCAGAGCTTCTTTCTCCTACTTTTTGCAACTTGCTATATTTTCCTTCAATTTTCGATGTATACTGGTAGATCTTGCTTCATTTTTATTAGGATTAGAGCGATTAATCGCACACAATTGAATAAAAACAGGAAGAAAAGAGACACAAATTTTACCTTGGTTCACCTTAATGTGAGGCTACTACGTTCAGTATTAGGTTTTTCATTATATTCCTCTCAAACAACTCGTTATAGATGTTATGTTACAAGATCTTGCTATTCACAAGTCCAAACTCAAAGTGAGCGGGACCCGTGTCTGTCGGCAATAGAATGTGAAGCATACTCCTGTGTTCGTCAGCAATAGAATGTGAAGCATACCCTTGTGTTTGTCAGCAACGAATTATGAAGCATGAGTCATACTTAACAATTCTTGATGACTATAGCCTTTTTTGTGATGACCAAGCATGATTTCTCACAGATTAGAGTTCTAGGTATGCAGTCAAGTATGTGCCGATCCAGAATACCAATTTAAGTGATGTTTTAGGCCAAACTAACAATCTCAATGCGTTTATTGGTATCAAATTAGGCTAAATATTAAATTTAGGCCTAAAATATCCTGAAATGGGGGCTAAAATCAGCTAAAATTTCAGCAAATTTTGCTAGTTTTTCCAAGGGACGAAGCAGACAAATTTATCTTATAACTTTCGCACCGTGCAAAAAAGTGTATCTCACTCCCCTCCACAATGGAAGGATGGAATTAAACCATGCTCTTAGGGCTCACCACCACACAACGCCGAAATTGATGGATTGATACTTTTTAAAACTGGCGCAACGATGTGATGGGAGGCTGGGAATCACTGAACCAGTGGGCGTAGGGCCATTCAATTATTCTCTATTATTTATTCCCCATCTCCTTCTGCCTAATTACTTTTTCAATTCTCAAGGTGTCACTGAGTCATTGAGATCAGAGTGAAAGAGCAAATCATGAACAGAACAGATCCATGAAAAGCACACTTTTGGACTTTCAAGGCCAGAGCTGAAAAGCAAACTCCTTTTTCTTCTTTTCATGGAAACCGATCGATCGATTGGTTGATGGATGAGAAAGAGACAAGTAAATATTTACCAGACCAGTGAGAAGGCCAAGACCGTTCATTTTTCTTTCATTAAAGTGGGAGAAAGGAATCCCCAGTAATGGCCTCCTCCGCTGCATGCATACTTGTAGTTCTATGTTTGCTTCAACTTATAACACCAAGATTTTATTAGGTTTTATCTCAAACAGCTTTCATGCAATGAAATAGAACCAACGAATTTTCCTTGCTTGGGATGAGATCCATCTTTGCTACTGTATGGTTGGGAGGATATGGGATGTGGGAAATTTTTTAAAGAGCCCATAAATGGAAGAAGAAAAAAATTCTATATATGCTGTGCACAGCAATGCATATAGATGTCAAACAATAAACTGAATAAGCAAACAAAATACAAGTCTATGTGCACCGTGCATAGCAAATGATGTTTTTCCGGCATAAATATATCTCATATATGCATTTTCATGTAAAACATCTTGTAATACATATAAAGAAAAGATCTTGTTGGGCACAATTGTTCGGGGAATATTTTCATTTTTCACAAAGAACAAACTCGTAAACAGTGGAATGGAAACATGCCAAACCATCAGACATGACACTAAAGGACCACCCAACCCAAGGGGTCAGCAGAGTTGTTTTCCTCCCTTGGAACAAAGAGAAAACGTTAACCCAAAAAAAATTCACATGTGGCAACAAAGAACTCAGAGATACATCATTATTTCTTGGGACAATTGAAACTACAACATGCACTTTATAATGGATTGCGATTGTGAAACAACTGACCACCGGGAACTTCTAAAAAAGTCCCTACAACAATAAAAGCGGGGAAAAAACAAAATGAGTGAATTGCCGTTCTATGAGATGAAAAGCAAAAGGGTAAGTTGCAAAGGGACAGAAGACTTAGTGATTCATTTTTTTATGTGGTGGAAAAGCGTTAGTGGTTCATTTAGTTTGCAAAGAGAGTTTACGTGTGGAACCAACTCTCTTATAAACCTGGTCTGGGCATATTGTTTACCACGATGCTTAGATTAATCATTTAATCTTTTGACCAATATATGATAATAATTATTTAATTATTTTGAAACTATAATAATTGTTAATAGTTATAGAGAAATATTACAGATTAAGATATTTGATTATTAGCCTCAATTGACCATCAAATTTGACGTTTAATTTATCCAAGTTACTCAATATCTATCTACTAATTAAAATATTTAACTATATACATCCTTATACCTTATGTTGAATTCATTCACGGCAAGCTACATCTGGGAATAAACCCCTTCATCAACCATATTCCAAATTCTGACAACATATATGCATGGTGAGTGCATCATGGATTGGGTCTTTTTATCCATTTATTTATTTTTTAATTTTCTATGAATAATTAAAATTTATCTAAGTAATGCATAATCATATAAAAAGTAGATAAGAGGAACACCATGATAAGAGGACAACCACAATTTCATCTTTTGTCAACGGGAAATTATGTGCAAAATTATTGTACTATCAAATGAAATGTGTAGTACAAATTTATTTATTTTTGAACCAATAGTACATTTTTTTGGGTGAATCCAATAGTACAAATTTCCAAGCAACTTGGGTAGTGCTAATACAAATTAAATGGACCCCAAATCTTGGATGCATCTCTTAGAATTTTTTTATTTTTATTTTAAAGATTTATAAAAGGGTAGAGTCATGTACACCAACCCCTGAAAAGAAGAGAAAAGCTTTTAGGTGATGCATATGATCTTTGGACTGGATTACATATAAGGAATATGAGTTAGCAATGGAGTTTATTTTTTGGCAATCCAATCAGAGGGTTATTACATTACTCTCATTTCATCTTAGATGGGAAACACTCCTCTTACGTAATTGGTGATTCTTCTTAAATTACCTCCTATTACTATAATATGCTTGAGAGAAGGCGTAAAAGAAAAATATAAGAATTGAATACGAAGAAATATAAGTTACCCATAATGGTTGTTTATCGTAAGCATGGACATCACAGTAGAAAATTAAGAATGTGACAACAGTACTAGTTCCAAACTACAACATTAATCAAATTCACATCAATTCCTCATAACTCTAGTTATAGAGGCTAAAGTTTTGTCAAACAAAACTAAACACAAGATAGGCTTAATACAAGGAAGACAGGACCCTCTAGCTAGCTTCTAGAGCTGTACGTAGTACCCAGGTCCTCACATTAAGAAGTAATAAGAACCCCATTGATCGATTCATACAAATTAGATCTCTAGCCGGGACATGTGGTCTAGAATAACGAGCTTTCCATGCAACTTATAAATTGTTATGTTGTCATTGCAAGGCATTATTATTATCATCATCATAACCGGTGCAACATTAGTTGATGCCTTGATGGCTGTGGTGCGAACTCGTCGTCTTATAGACTTTTTTGGGAGCTATCAAGTCTTAGTCTTTGTCTTTCTTTCTTTCTTTTCTTTTTTTTCTTTCTTTTTTTTTTTTTTTTTTTTTTTTTTTTTTTTTTTTTTTTGGGGTGGAGCCCGTGGGGTGGTGTGTGAAAGGAGCTATCCATGTCAAATTATTAATTCTGCTGTTAGCCTTGGATGCTGACAAGTGTATGGTGGATCTTGCTTGCAGAGACCCTGAGTTTCCTATAAATTGCAGTCGAGCCCCTCACCCTGAGCAGATCATTCATATCAGACTCAGGAAGAAAGACTTCATCAATTTCCTTTGCCCCCCCAAAGTCTACTAACACAATGTCTTGCTGCAGTGGAAAGTGCGGTTGCGGCTCCAGCTGCGGTTGCGGCAGCGGCTGTGGAGGGTATGAAATCCTCTCTCTCTCTCTCTCTCTCTTTCTTTCTGTGTGTGGTGTGTGCCATATATCTTCCATGGATGGGATGGGAGGGCTTCTGGGTTCACCGTTTTTAATCTAATAAATTTGGGTTTGGGTTTGGTTTTGGTTTTGATCCTTGTGCAGATGCAAGATGTACCCAGACCTCTCTTTCTCTGGGGAGAGCACTAGCTCAGAGACCATCATCGTTGGAGTCGCTCCCGAGAAAGCGTACGTATCTGTTGTATCTACCCATATATATATGCTTATGTTATGACCTAATTCTTTGTATATTTATGTTTCTAGCTGTAACCGATGGTGGAACTGAAAGTGCAACTGGTTCCAATTCAATTTCGTTAATTTTAATTTGGTTGGACATGCAGGAGCTTCGAGATGTCCGAGATGGGAGTTGGGGCCGAGAACGGTGGCTGCAAGTGCGGATCTAACTGCACCTGCGACCCCTGCAACTGCAAATGATCTTATCGAGCTCCTTGATTTATGATTATGCATGGATGAATAAGATGTACAATTAATTATATATGGTGATGTGATCTGCCCTCTGATGGTTTCCTGCGTGTTGTTTCTCTGTTGTTGATGTGTGTTTATAGTGAAGCCTTTCGGTATAAGCTTCCCCATAACAAAAAATAAAGTACCGTCTTTAGGAGTTGCAGTGGTTTCATGGTGTTGCTTCTCTTGTAACTGTAACTCTATAACTCTACTCTGAGAAAGAGGTTATGAATTTCATTTGATTAATCAAAATGGATAGATGTTAACCCCTTTCTATATTTCTTCTTCTTCTTCTTCTTCTTGGTTTTTAATTATACCTTTGAATTGGAAGTTGCATGGTTTACTCTTGGCCGACCATTAACCATAGGTGATGTTTGAGTATGACCTTCAAGCCCAGCAGGTAAACTTCCAGATGCCGTGACAAAGCCGTCTTTTTAATTTTTCAATGAAAATATTTAAGTCGATGTCGGCATGGGTGGATTTAGGTTTCGGTTGTTTTCAGTGTTCATCAGTCAATCAGTCTCCCTCCACAAATCCAATGGGCAAATCTCACTTGTATGATTGTATCTAACATGGACACGATGGCACGAGTGGGAGTGGTTGTGGTTAAAATTTCGACCACTCATTTTACATTTTATTTTTTTGTTACAGGAATGTATACCTGAAAAAATATAGAATAAACATATGGAATGAATGGTCGAGATTTCGACTTCAACGTAAGTAGCTCAGTGTTGTGCATTAATTGCACAATACTGAAGCTCTATCCTTAATTTGGATAGGGAGAGGCGAAGGTGCGTTTGAATCGTCTGCCACGTTCAAAGCAGTGGCTAACTCGTGGTCTAGGACGTATGAATGACTCGTGTCCCCTAAAAATTCCAGCCGCTGAATCATTTAAACGTTAAATTGGCTACCAACGCCTGGAATTTTCTGAGGACACGTGCCATTCAAAGGTCCTACGCCACGAGATTGCCGCTGCTTTAAGCGCAACAGACAATTCAAACCCGATTGGAATAGGATTTAACTGACGGGCACGGCATCTAATGGGTGGTTGGATGGATGCCAAGGTATTTGAACTCATGAATTAATAGCATGGTCAGGGTCAAGCACTGATATTTCACATCAAACCTAATAAATTGTTTATCTATCATTCACTAAAAAATTTCTTTAATCAGGACGACCAAGTAGTCTAAGTCCAAACAAAACACGCATGTAAACAGGACAATTTTTCTTGTTTTTTAAAAGATAAAATTAAAAAGGTGAGGGGAAATTTTCAAAAAATTAGAAAAATGGTATCCTGGGTAGCTCGGGTCTAAGACACACGTAAGACATTCTTACAAAAAAGATGGCGTGAAAAATATATGTACAGTTGAAGACTTGTATTGATCTCAAATAGATTTATCATAAGCAAAATTCCACTAAAATTGAAAAATATATTAAAATTTCGGATTTGCCAGTGACACGTGGAACCCCTTGGTTAAATATGACTATATGAGGTTCTCCATCTTATTTACGAACTAGCCCCTTCTTTTTCCCTTATTTCCAGAAAAAAGGGAAAAGAGAACCGTTATTATTTTTGTAGGGAAAACAAAAGAGTATTGTTATTTTCTCATTACTTGATTTCTAGGGTTTTAAAGCTGAGCCGTGCGTTAGATCCTTCGAAAACCCTAGGTCGCTTAATCGAAGAAGATGGACAAGAGTATGCTCGGAGATCTAGATTCCCTACCAGAAGAGGATAAGCTGAGAATGTCTTCCATGATTGACCAGCTTCAGATTCGTGACAGGTTCGCTTTCTTACCAATTAGTTGCTTTGTATTTCATAATTGAATTTTATGTAATCACGAGATTGGAATAGTTCAAAACATACTCTCGTGCTCGTATTTTTTGATTTCCTATTACATCTTATGATTAATTAAGAAGAAATTAAAGGTAGGGTTGGGGATTTATGGAGCTGAAACTTTGTATCAACCTTCTTTCGTTTTAACATGCTTCTGTCTATCCTGAATACCAGGGCGGCAGGACCACACCCTGTTTTTCTTTATTCTTTTGGAATTTTGGGAGAGACACTCATAATAGTCAGATAGAGTTAGTTGGAACACAGTAACTAAAGTAGATAGAATGGGGTTGTCTGTTGCTGATGATTCAGCGCAGAGCTTATTGAGCGAGATCGAATTGCAATTTGATTTTTCAGTATCCTCGGTTGGACCTCAGTTCTGGTGTCGAGTTATAGTAAGGAGGAGAATATGATTTTTAACATTCAGTACAATTGTTCATTGAGTGAGAAGAAACTGGAATTTGATTTTTCAGCATTCAGTGCGTCGCGTATTTTGCTGAACTCCGAACAATGTTTAGCTGGAGACCTTATTGAGTTGGATTCTGAATCAACCCCAACACCCCCACCTCTTTCATCTTTCCCCCTTCCCTTCTTTTCTCGTATCAAACAGATCGTATCAAACAGAATATGATTTTTCAATATCCAGTGCTATTGCTTGTTGATTGAGCACAAACATGCACATTGGAACTCTTATCTTCAGGCTTCCAATTGATAAGTTCTCTATTATATTTATCAATCTCTGGAACGAATCAATTGTTCGGCCACTGAAAAACTAATTTGATCATTTGCCCAACGAAGGGCTGAAATTGCTGATCTAGAGTGAGGAGCTCTAGCATTTCTTTTGTGCCCTGTCCATCAAAGCCTCTTTACATATCACATCTGATGTCCCGCTAAAGTAGATGTAAAAAATACTGCACACATGCTAGTAGATTTAGTGAAGCAACACTAGCACGTCTTTCAGGTTAATTTATGTGCACAGATTATTTGTATAATTGTGTCTGCTGGACATCATATCTATACATGTTCTCAAGCATTTTATTTCTGGAAGTGGGAAGTATTGTAATTAAGGTTGTATCTCTATGCTGGCTAAATGAATGATTTTTATTGTCACTTTGATGGGTTTGAAATATTTATTGGAATTACAATAATTAGAATTTTGATATTTTTCTGTTTTTTCTTTCTCATTTATACATTTTCCATTTTCATGACCAAATTGCAGTCTAAGGATGTATAATTCATTGGTGGAGAGATGTTTCACCGACTGTGTGGACAGTTTTCGGCGCAAGTCCTTAGATAAGCAAGAAGAGACGTGTGTCCGTCGGTGTGCTGAGAAGTTTTTGAAGCACTCAATGCGAGTTGGCATGAGGTTTGCAGAGCTCAACCAAGGTGCAGCAACACCAGATTAAAGCTTTCAGCTTTAGAGTGACATTGTTACTAGGGTACCTTTGAAGATTTTTCTTTTCTCCGGGGAATGAGAAAATGTTGTTTCTCTTTCCTCATTCCTCTTCCTCAAAAAAGGTTGCAGCTAAGAAAGTTACATGATATTTGGCTCTGTTTATTGAAAACCTTGAGCATTAAGGGCTTAGTTGTTGCTAATGCCTCATAGAATAGCTAGTAACTTGGTGTTAGATGATTTTTTTTATAATCAAATGCTTGGGAGAAAGTGGCTTTGCATAAATTATTTTTTTTTGGTAGAAATGGCTTTACATTAGTCACATATTTTGTATGAATGAAGTGAATTTTGGTGTTTTTTTTTTTTTTCTTGGGGTAATGCAAAACTAACTTCCTTAAGATAAAGGTCATACAGAGATAGTTATACCAGGGGTACTTACGTAGAGTTTTTGATATATGTAAGTGGACATTTACAAACACTTCTGTCAGGGGGAAAGTAGTTATCAAAATATATGAAAAGCTCTGCAGATGGTTGGAGCCAAAGGATATCAAAGAGTAAGCCAAGGATCTGTAGATGGGGTAGGCAGCATCTTTACAAGTGATGTAGAATTGATCCATAACTGTGATATGTGCGCTTAAGCGAGCTTCACTTGATGTAGTCCTGTTACTATTCCATCTAGATCGCCTTGTCAAAAGAGCGAGAGTCCACCCTGTTATATGCAAGCCATTTGTTATGGACCAAAAAGATTTCCCATCTCCAGCCATTTCTCCTAGGTGGTTGAACCCCTGCAACCATCAAAGTAGAATCAGTCACACATGTCCATTGAGAAATAGTGATGCAAGGAAATTTACCTGTTTGTATAGGAGATGCATACGGTGATGATGGAGTGCTTGGGGTGTTTCAATGTGAAAAACCTGGCGGTGATATTTTAAGGGCTTTGGCAGAAAACCGGTAATTGATTTTGCAGACGATGTCATTTGGGTTTGGGTGCTCCTGCTGGGAAACAAACTTATTTTTTTACTTCCAATATGTAGTAAAACAACACAGCTAGTGTAGAGAAGATTTTGGCGTCTGATTGCATCTCGTTTCCAACCCATGTTCAGTTTTGGAGAAAAATAGTTATGTGGGAAGTTTTCACAGGATCTCAAATCTAGTAGATCTGGCTTATCCGATTACTGGCGTGGAAAGAAGGGAAAATCCTTGGGGACATGGAGGATTGTATAGTAATAAAGATCACCTTTTACTAAGAAAAAGAAAAAATTGATTCTGTTTCAGCATGAGAGAAAAATGAATCATCATACTGCAAAAAAATAAATAAATAAAAAATCCTTCTGGAACTGATATGTACCACCAAAGAATTGACCTTTTCACTATGAAGTATCAGTGTTGCCAACTGAATCAACCCTTTAGTGGTAAATAAACCACTATACTGCCAGAGGAGGAAATGGTAAGAGCATCAGTCTCCTGTCTCCTATTGAAAAGTTTTACACCCATCTTGCTGCCCCCTTCAATTCCAGTCCACCTGCTAGTCTTGATGCTATCAATACGCCAATTTCAGCCCATACAAGAACGAGTAAAAGGAAAAACAGAACCCCCGATGCATAAATGCTTGGTCCTCATGCTCTCTTGGTAGCAATCTCTCCCCCTGATATATGGAACATGAAACAGTTCTTAAACATGAGACAAGCTCTTCATGGCCGGCAATTACGCACCTCAAGTTCACCTAGTGTCGATCGAAAACAAAAATCCCAAATCTAAAAGAAAGCATACCACGTTTCCCAGATCAGAAAAATGAAATGACCCCCCTTAAACTTCCTTGAGATTGTAGGACACTCGTTCAGCAAATGTCCTCAAAAATGAAAAGAATTATCCACTCTTATCAATAAGAAATCCTATTCCATTTCATTCATAACAACCATTATATAAACTTCACAACAGAAATTCACAAATACTTTTACTCATATCATGCATTCTCCTTGGCTAGATGCAATCTCATGGCCCCTAGAGAAAGGAAAAAGAATTTCACTCTTCCTTTCTGAGAAGAGAAGCTTGTTGATTTATTGACTGCACCTGTAGAAAGGAAAAAGAATTTCACTCTTCCTTTCTGAGAAGAGAAGCTTGTTGATTTATTGACTGCACCTGTTTCGAGATTTGTAGAAAGGTTGTGGTGTAACAACCACCCAAACCGGACCTGGTTAGCCAAGCATAAAAACTCAAATAGCACAAATTCAAGATAAAAACCAAAGAAAGGCATGTCCAAATTACATTAATGGTGGAGGTGGGGTAAACTTCTACTGAAACTTGATTTTCTGATTACTTGGTCTGAAAAAGGGTTTCAGATTTATCAAATCAGAGACAACTGGAAGCTGAGCTACATATTTTCTCTAGACTGAATATGCAAAACAGGTGGCCTTGGCAACAGAGTTGATTCGTCAGACCCTAAAACCATCTCTCACTTATTCTTGTATGTTTTGTAATGCTATGCTCACCTTTCACTTTCTCCTCACAATAACCGGCTAAGGGACTTGACGAGCAATTTCAAGTTGCGCCTTGTAGCTTCATCACCCGTGAAGCCCGAGATGTCAGAACTAATACTCTGTAGCAATGGAAGGATTTAAGAAGTAAAAAATGAGAAACAATTAAGCTACACCCTGTTGGATGTAAAATGTTACAAAGAAACTTCTAATCATGAACAACAATTATGTTGTAACTAACTCAACGACTCACTATATATAATAATACATTCGAACCAAAGAAGCCTAGTTTATCATAAGAGTTTGACAATGCAGAAATTTTATTTCCATTTTTCAACCTTCTTTCCTTCTTTATTTGGGGGTGGGTGTTGGTGCCTATCATTCTGTTTCTTGTTAATATTTTCAACTTAACTTTCTGCATTCTTACATACAACCAGACAACACATAAGGCCCATTTGTTTAAACAAAATAAATGTAAATGAAAAATAATAAGGTAAAATCAGCACTAATACACAGTCAAGTGTTTAAGTTTAAAATTTTCTATTCCCATGGAATTACCTAGATCAAATTTAGAGCAATCAAGTCAAAAGAAGATCGTAAAAACAATTCTGACCTCAATGTTCTTCAAAGTAAATATTAGGGTGTAAATAGACTGTCGAATCAGCTCAGTGTTTTCAGGAGTCATGACGGCTGAGTGCACCCTTCTGCATCAGTTGGGTTATGTATTAGAAAACCAAAAGTAAACAGTGTGAGAAAGAAAAAGAGAAGAAAAGTGAAAGCATGTAATACTACTGACACAATAAAAACATGTGAAAATAGATATCAGAAAAATAAGAGATGGACTCTCCAAAGCAGTACCATGACCATGTGCCATGGGTAGACAGGTTGGAATTGCCACAAATCATTTGAACATGTTAGCCGAACTGTGTCCAATCACACAGCAATCACATATATGCTTTTAATCAGTACGGGCTGCTTTTCAGGGCAAATCATCAAACATCCTTTGGAGCATACAAGCAATCCAAAGGGCTTAACTTGTTGATGTTTAGGTGGTCACCTAGCAAAAACATTTTACTTGGGCTTCACTTTTCCTAGACAAACATTTTAGGTGGGTCACCAAGCAAAAACTTTTCCTAGTAATTTGTCAATGCTTATTAGTGTTGACGTACATCTGATTCGAAGAAGTTTCTTACAACACCATAGGAATACTGCCGGGCAAGAAGAAAATCAAATGCCATTACTGTTAGTGACACATATATTTACCACTAATAAGAAACTTTTCTTGCTGTATTAGCGCGCAGTAGTTTGATTGCTTGGCGGGCCAAAAGGCCCCTTTGTGTTGTAGTAGGGCTGTTGCTTCTTTGATTCATGCCGTAGCTTGCCTACTCGATTGACAGGCATAGCTTTTGTAGCTGCTTTATCTGCCTGAAGTCGTGTAAACCAGAAATGAATTAACAAATATGAAGCAAGACCTACTCCCTCCCATCCCAGGAATAATTGAAAGGGCATCGGTGCGTCCATGCAGATGAGTATCCAAACCCACCTGACTGGCAAACTTCACCCAGAAACAAAGAAAAGTGGTGCATGTATCTGGCCCAGACGCCTTGGCACCAAAAATAATGCAAAGCACATAGCTAATCCATGTCATTTCAATTAAGTTCACAACCTGGCATGTATAAGTGGTACATTTTATTGTCTTCCCTTTTCTTGATTTCATACTAGATTTTATTGATGGACGAATGGAGAATCCAGTTATTGCAGAAAGAATAGAAGTATGGGTTACGAGATTCAACAGCCGAACATATATTTTTATGATATTCAATGACAGGACACATTTATGTGTCATGTTATGAAAAAAATAAGATCCCCTATCTCCTTTTCCTCATCAAAAGGATGTAAACTATAGAAATTTACCTCAAATCTTCAGATGCTTCAGTCAGGCTTCTGGTTAAACTCTCCACTTCCTTCAAAAGATTACTATTACAAACCTCGGCAAGCAAAGGATGAGCATCTTCTGCCATGGCCTCTATCTGAGATATCACTACATCAAAAACAAAGTTCATGCATGAGCCTGTATTAAATGTTGATTATGGATGAAGATAATGAGAGTGTTGCTTACTGAATGCTTTAGTCTTACTCTTCATGGCTCATGTATTACGAACATCCTAGTCAATGCATGCAGCAGGAGGAAATCCTAATGACTACCAAAGTATCTATTTTGGATCATGGAAGTACTAAACTACTTAATTTGGATGGTGCCAAGCCACCAAACCATCCCCATTCAAAAGAAAATAAATGGTGAGCCTTGATTCACAGGAAGATAAGAAATCAGTTTGATGTTTCTGAACATTTTTCTTGGATGAATGAGAATTATATTAAAAGCACAGGGATTCTTCCCCCACCTAGAGAAGGAAAGGACATGATCAGACCCAGACAAATAACTACCGTACATAATGTTGACACTCTTCCCGTTAGGGTTGAGGAGGAATAGGAGGAACTGCCCAGTGCCACCTTGGTTAGAAGCTAAGAAAGGACTCTACCAGTTCAAAAAGGCACCATTAGACCCCAAGACCTCCCTACAATTAATGCCAAAGACATTTTGACTGCACTAGGCATAGATGTTACATGGTCCCTCTTTGGATTCAGAAGTCACATCCTGTGCAACTCAGTCTGAGAACACGAATGAGTCAGCACAATTTGGATAGTGCCTCCCAGCACACCTGGCTCGGAATCATCATCCCAAAATTCCTTATGACTCAAAGAGGGACCAAGGCCATCAACATTGTGACAGTGAGGAGCTCCCACCATAGGACGGCAAGATGTGGCAGCTCATGTGCAATTGTTTTGAACCTTCCAAGTAATGTATGATGGGCCCCTTTCTCCATTTATTGAGTATTCAACAGAATATGCACATTTGACAACGCCGATGAACAAATGCATTAGATCTAGCTGTTGCATGCATGTCAGACAGCCGTGCATAATTCAACACCTCTTCACAGTTCAATGACACATGGGAGGAATTGATTTAGTTTCTGCAAAGACCCTCTCTAAAGAGGGAAAGGATGACAGATAGCATCCAAGATAGCAGCATCTTGACTACTGTCAAGGCAGAGGTGTTTGAAGGTGGCTGAGAACACCAGTCTTAATAGGACCGGGAAGAAGGGCAGAAGCAGTGCCAGGTTGAGTGAGAGGACCATTCATCAAGGAGGCAAACTGTTATTCAAGGCAGGGATAGCAGCTTCATCCCCATTAAGAGCTTGGCTGGAACAAACAACCTCAGCAAGGCCGTCCTGCACCACAGCTTCATCCCCATGAAGAGGTTGGCTGGAACAGACAACTTCAGCAAAGCCCTCCCGCACAGCCAACTCTTGAGGTGCTCTACTTTTATGGAGACTTAACCCCACCACCAGCAGGCATCCGTAGGCCCATGAGGGGCCAATTCTGAATCTCTTTGAAAAATTTTAAGGGAGGGTACCTCCTGAATTCAGGACTTGAGTTGAGAAATAAGGGGAGGTTCCCATCGAACATGACGATCATTTCCTGCCAACGCTAAATCCTCCACCTGCTGATCAGGTTTTGTCTGATGAAGAAAATGGAAAACAATTGCTAAACCAAAGGAACTAGCACCTAAAACCTAGCTAACAACCTAAAAGGACTTTAAACAAAACACAACTCCTGTTCTTGCATGGGAGTGTGGATCCCAATACAAACTACTTAAATGTGAAGGCTAATAAAGACACAAAATGATCTAAGTTCCTAACTTGAATTAAATAAAAAAATAAAACAATTGAAGCATGGTTGATCAATAAAACAGAGTTTAACTAATAAATAAGCCTAAACTCGTGAAACACCTTGCTGCTCACGTTTTAGATCCATAAGGGAGTGCCCCCCCCCCCCCCCCCCCCACAACACACACACATACACAAATGTCTTCATTTAGAGACAGTGGAAATAAGCTTTCCATCTCTCCTTAATGTCCTCATCCCTTATTTATTCACAAAGAAATACTGTCTCTTGCAAACAATCATATATATCTTAAGAAGGGCAATCTACAACAATGCAAACTGCCATGGAACTGCACAGAGAACAACAAGAAGCAACGGAGTAATTAAATGCAGAAGCTAACTAACTGGATAATAAACACATTAGTATAAGAAGATGCATATTTAAGATACTGATGTCATACCTTTTGGAGGAGAGGTTTAGCCTCTTGAATAACAGACGTAACTCGTTCAGCCAATGCATAGCAGTTCAAAATACCAATGTGTTCCATTTCACGCCCAAGGCGGGTGAATATGCCAATCAATGCATCCACACTTACACCTTGTTGCCCCTTTATCTTTTGCCTGTCACATACAATTAGACCTTCTTTAACACATTCAGGATCAAGAGGTCCCACTAAAGGTGTTGGAAGTGGATCCTGGGGTGTAATATCAATCAGGGTCTCCATTAGAAGACCAGACTGATTCACCTCGACCAATGAATTCTGAGGTATGACTACTTTATCATCTTCCACCTATAAAACAGGATAACATTCCCGTAAGGCCGTAATATCTCTGAAATGAACAAATAGTCAATTTAAAAGATGGTCAATATCATGCATGTTGTGATTTTTCATTGTTTAATAACAGAATCCTCCAATGTCCAATAAATCTTATTAACAGAACTTTCACCAGAAAATGGACCTGAAGTAGAACTTCCAATTGGAATCATCATCACCATGATCCTTATAAAATCAGCTTTGGAAACGAGCAGCATGGATCCTCTTAAAAGCATTGCAAGAGCCTTATCTTTGGTTGTGGTATTATCTTCAATTCGCCTTTTATATGCAGTGGCACACACCCTTTTTGCTTCAGTGTTTGGACTGCTACACGCAACCCCCCCCCCCCCCCCCATGGTAGGAGATCTCACTCTCGGTTGAGACATGCCATTTTTTTGGCATCAACCCGGTGGTCCATCTCAGTCGGTTTTAGGGTCTTGGTTGGGCTGAAACTTGGTGTTTAGCCAATTTAAGGCCCTTTTGAACACACTGGTGGCCTTGGATTTGTGAGAAAACAACCCTAAGTATAATTTCTAAGACTACCCATAGTGTGAAACCAAAATGCTGTAAAATTATGGAATGCAAGGTTATACAACATATAATATAGAACCTTTAAGGCATATAAATGAAAAGCAAGTGTATCATTTACATCAAATAACTTAAATGTCATCAAAATTCCATCCATATGAGTATCACAATCTTGACTTTCGAGAATAGAATGACAAAATTAAACAACCATTAGAAATTCTATATAAGTCATTAACACATAAGTTCAGAAATTCTATATAAGTCATTAACACATAAGTTCAGAAGACAAGCAGAGAATGATTGATCTTCCTTTGATGTTGTAGATGTGCTAAGAGTAGTTGCAAGTGAAAATCCAATTGAAATCCGTAAAAAATCTGGCAAAAATTGAGAGTTCCAACGAGATCTCCAGCAAGATATCCCATTTCGCAAAACTCAATCTCTATCTCGTCTCGGTTTATGAAAAAACTGAGATATCTAGCAAAATCTCCCACCATGCCCCCCCCCCCCAATCTGTTAAGTTGGACAATTAGCTGAAGCAAACATTTGAAATGGCCATATTACCCATCATTGGTTTAATTTTTTACCTTCTTACCCATACATTACAAAACCCAACCCATAATGTATAAATTGTAAGTGTCAAATACAATGGGAAGCAGAGATCGATTCAGCTTTGGAGCCTCACATAGAACTTGTGGACTTGTGGAGTTCTCCATAAACAACAACTTTATTTATACTTACAGGATTCAAAAAACTAAACAAAGTCCTATTAATAATCCAACTCCAAGGCTATCAAGAATGGCACTAATTCTCAATAGGCTTGACTGCACTTTTTTGCATGTGTTATTGTAACACTCCCCCTCAAGCAGGAGCATATATGTTATCCATGTGAAGCTTTACAGATATAGTTAACCCTCGTAATTCCTAATGCCCTGTTGAATAGATCTGCTAGCTGTTCTCCTGCACAAACATGGCTATGAGATAATAATCCTTGTTGCAGCTTCTCACAAAAAAAATGACAATCGACATTGAGTAGTTGTCTTATACACATTAGTTCACAAGTGACGTGTGCCATTTGCTCAATTTTGACTCTGCACCTAATTGAACAACCACAGTTTGCTTCTTGCTTTCCATGACACTAGATTTCCTCAAAAAAAAGTGCAATATCCCCCACTTGAGATCCTGCCCAATCAGCATCTGAAAAATCTTCAACCGTTTGTGACCATGATCTAATATAGTAAACAATGCCCAGCAACACTCTTGAGATGCCTCAAGACCCTCATCAGTCATAACAACATCCCAAAGAGATGTCCTAGGAACAAACATAAACTGACACATGACACTGACAAAAGAGGCAATGCAAGGACTACTCACTGTCAAATAATTTAATTACCAATTAATCTACGAGTATTTTCCTAGGTCATGACAAATATCTCCATCATCTAGCATAAGTTTCAAATTTGGGTCAATGGGCGCCTTCAGAGGTTTATATCCAAGTGTCCTTGTTTCAAACAACATACCAATAATATACTTTCTTTGTGATAAGAAGATACCTTTCTTAGATTGAGCCTTCTATGCCCAAAAATTACTTGAGTCTTCCCAAATCTTTAATCTGAAAATGTCGTTGTAGCCTGTAGGTGAGCCTTCAACTTATCAATACCCAGAGAGTCATCTCTAGTAATGACAATATCACCAACATAAACTACAAGAAACAGCTCCCACTAGAATTACGAAATAATACTGAATGATCGCTTGCACTCCTGATCAGCCCAAAATTAGTTACATGGAAGTGAAGCGACCAAACCATGGCTTACGTGATTGTTTCAGCCCAGATGAAGACTTCTCAAGTTCACAAACCAGATCACTCTCCCCCTAAGCAATATCATGCAGTATCAATAGACCGGTTCAATCGATTGTGGTCTGACCACAAAAAGAAATAGTTCAATGGGCTTGGTCCAACAAGAGTTGGACTTAAGATAATAAATTAGTTAAGCCTTGACTTTTAGTCTTTTAACTGTTTTAGCATTCCTATGTAAGAATGAGTTAGACATTGGTTTCAATTTTGTTTCGAGTTTAATATTTCAACTAGGATTTGTTTCTCTTCTTTCAAATACCTTGTATTAGGATACAATTACAAATTGAATAGATTGAATAGAGATAAGATCGTATTATTTTGTGAGATTCCCTTTCCCTGTCTCTACTTCTTCGCTTCTATCTGAATCCCCTACTCCCACATGGCCCTTCTTGAACTATAAAACAAGAAGCATTTTACCTCCATAACCAGTCATCAGAATCATCAAACTTCAACCACATAACCCCCTCAGAGCCACTAATCTTCAGTCCAAACTTCATCCAACTCTGACCAGCCAAACTCTAGATATTGAGATTCTTGATTAGAAACCTAAATTGAAAGCCTAAATCAAGAATTCCCATACCTTGAAATTTAACCATTAGAATTCAACCAAATTTGGTGAGCATTTCCTAGGCATTACAGCCTAGGAACCCTAAATCCCCAAACCCATCTAAAGAAGTTTTTCCCTTTTCTCCCCATATCAAGAATTCACCTCTTTCGCTTTGAAGCCTAATCTAATCACCTTGAAGCATCACCAAACCATCCCATATGAGACTGATGGGACTTCTCACAAAATTGTCTTCAACATTTGTCTCGAAGCCATTCCATATACCCCATAGCTCAAGAAACCTTTCCCTAAGCACTAACTGAACCAAACAAAACCTAACCCTTTCTCCCAAAGCTCGTCTAACCTTTGATAAAACTGGTGCAGACCTTAGTGGGTGGTCTGCTATGGTGGGTTTTCACAGAGAGAACTAAAGAATAGGAAGAACAAAGGGGAAGTGGCTATCACAATCATACATGGTCATGCACAGCTTTTTCCTAAAAATTCAATGAGAAAATCACAACAAAATCCTCTAGGGTTACAATGAAACAAATAGGCAATAAGCCTAACACAAAGTGGAAATCTAACTAGAATAGAAACAATTGAAATAACAACAACAACAACAACAATAAGCCTTTTAAGAAGCTTATGTAATCTATCCACAATAAAATAAATAAAGCATTAGCTCTTCTAGGACTCAAAAATGGTTTAGAACTAGTCCATGGTCTGAGTTTCCAAAGTGGATCATGTTGGTTCAACCAGGCTATGCTACCACGTTAGCTCTCCTCTTCTGAAAAGACTTGACTCCATCAAGTTTGGAAAGGGACCAAGAAGACCATCTGAAACAACTCGCTGGAGGAGGCTACTACTTTCTTAAGTTCAATATCAAGGGTTCATGACTTAATTCCCATGCTAGAAAAAGTAGTGTTCTTGAATTCACCATAGAATAGGTAACCAAAAATCTATCAATAACTTTCATGTTAATGTCATTCACCCATGCAACTTTGTAGGAATTTAAATGTGACTCTGCCAGCAATCCCAACTTACTAACAGCTTCTATAAAGACAACATTAGTGCATCTACCTAAGAAGCTCTATGCAATCCACCCACAATAAAGTAAATAAGATATTACTACTATATTAATAGCCCTTCCTAGACCAAAAAAACTCTGTTTAGAATCAGCCCGTGGTTTGGGTTTCCAAAGTGAATCATGTCAAGAGGATAGTGTTAAACTGAGGACATGACGAACAGAGTCAAACTAGACAGAATAAGTGATGCAAGCATAACTCATATTAGAAATAGAAGAAAAGGAACCATCAACAACTAGAACCTTATCCTCTCTGGACCGGAGAATAGGAGTTAGTACTGAGATATGCTAGTCATATGGTCACTGGCTCTAGAGTCAATGACCCACATGGACGTAGAGGTACTGGAAGAAGCAGGTTTAGAGGGTTTCAAATTAGAGGCTGAAGTATCTGGCGCTGTAAGCGTAGAAAGTACAGCTATCTAATATGCAAAACCTTGCCAAATACAGAAATATCATCTTGAATGAGATACCTTGGTATATGCTATATTCGTTGATGATATTGTTATGATTGATGAGATAGTCAAACAGACCAATGCAAAACTGGAGTTGTGAAGGTCAACTTTGAAGTGAAGAGGTTCCATGGTAAGAGGAAGAAAGAAAGAAATATGAGGTGTAACTTCCGCCGAACTGAGAGAAGCAATGAAGTGGTCAAACATGAGAATCGAGAGACTGAGAGACACCAAACAGTGAATGCTTTAAATACTTGGATCAAACATTAACAAAGAGAGTGATACAGAGGATGATATTTCCCACATAAATTAATGTAGGATAGAAGAAATGGAGAGGTGAGAATAGAAAATTGAAGGAGAATGAAAGAAAGAATGGTAGAATGCTGTGTTGGACAGAGTTCTCCTCCATTCCATATTTTACTTAATTAATAATATGAAGAAACAGCATACACCTCCCATGGGAGATAAAAGATTAAAGAAGAAAACTACAGCATAAGCCAATAAGTCAATAAACTATCTCCTAAGGTACCTTTACTCCATGAAATCTAACGGCATGAAGAACAAGCATTTCATAATCTGTTCATAGTTCACAACTCACAGTCAAACTCTATTGTAATTGCACTGCCTGTCCGAAGCTTCACAAAGGGCACATCAGATGGAAACCAGAAGTTAAGACAGAGAGCTTTAAACAATATTCGGCACTTGTCCACATATCTACGAAGGCAAACAATCGTAGATTAACATGACTATCAAACCAGCATTCTCTATAGATCAGCACCATAATGGGCTTTATTGTGCCAGCTGAATAGTAAATTAAGTAGGACACACACCGCAGACAAAACTAAAAATGGTGATAATATGACGGCCTGGTATCTACAACATCGACTTCATGCTGCTTACATGATCAGAAGTTCAGAGTATTTATTCAATTTATTAACTATTTCACATTACTAATCATGTTGCTCAACTATTCAAAATAGTCACATAATACCCTTCCAGCAGAGCGATCTGCTCTACTCTACTGTAGATGTTCAGAATATGTCATGTAACACAAGTTGTAACTCACCAGCCCAATGATATCAATAAGCATTGTGAACTGTTCCCTAAATAAAAGCCGGGTAAGAAGTGACAATGAGAAAACAATAAAATCAATGAGGAATACTCAAGCGGCAGGGAGAAGTGAAGTCCTGATAAAGCTCTGCAATGCAAAAGAAATGATAGCACGCAACCCACCTCGACGACTGCTTCAATGCTTTTCAACGAGGGATTGATACGAATGACGTTGCCAACGGTCACCCCTCTGATCCTGACCGGAGTTCCGTTGCAAATGCCACAAGCCTGAGTGAACTGAAAAACCGCCTGATACTTCCTCAACCGAGATCTTAAATGGAAACCCCTGAGCCACACCCAACTAAGTGCGAAGAGAACGGCCCCAGAAACCACAAAAAGCCCAACACCTCCCTCCCAAATGCTCCTTTTACCAAACCCAGAATCGCTAAGAGGACGCAAAGTTTGCCTCCAGATACTCCCAGGGATATCCACAATAAACGCAAGTGGGTGGTTCTTCTTCTCTGAACAAGATTGCGCCGAGGAACTCTGGCCTGTGTCGGCTGAGCTGGCTCGGACATGAATGAGTTTCTTCGAAGGTCTATATGGCAAGAAATTGCGCGATGGCTCACCCTGGAAGATCAACTGAGGACTGCGCAATACGCTGGGGCAAGTCGACACCTGAACACATGAACTCCCAACCATCTTTTCTGCACAAAACCCAGTTCACTGAAACTTGGAAGTAATGCCCTAGAAACCTAAAACATGAAATCTGTTTGGAATTTGTAACAAGAATGAAGAGACGTTGTTCTTCCAACGAAACTATCCAGAGTACCTATCATGAATTAGCGGATGAATTGCAGGCTGGACTCTGGAGAAAATTGACTTGATGGATCAACAATGCAGTGATGGAAAACTATACATGAAAACGATGTAAAATCACAATCTGTAAAGAATACCCAGAAAGGAAAACGTTGTGCCCATCTTCCCAGGGTGTCAATTTCGGACCAAACCGATAATTGGATGGAGACCAACCCGCCTAATAACTTACATGGGACCGATCTGGTCTATCGAAACCAGTGAAACTGTACATAAATTGAAATAAATTTGCATTTCTTCTTACAGAAAAAAATAATATTTTTACTCTAAAATAGAAAGAAATATATTAAAAAAAAATACACCGTTATGGGATTTCATAAGACCCAAAAATGTGTCTAATAAATACTAGCAAGAACTGAAATGTCATAAAAAGTTATTTAAAAAAAAATTTAAGTATATATTTTGAGGAACCCAAACCAGTGATTAACGATCCCACAATTGATCTTGATATAAAGGGGCCAAAACTACTGAGGACCTATATATAGGCGAATAACATAGGTTTTTGGGTATAAGCACAAAGAAGTAATCAATACCTCCAAGGCCCTAATGGTTGAAAGGATTTTTCTTGAGATTTAATCATGTATCTAATTTGTAATGTAGTCATGATCGAGCAGGCAATGAAGTGATAAAACTTGACAAAAAGGAGATTTCTCAGAATAATTCTTTTAGGTACCTAAGTTCAATCATAAATAAAAGATGTAATGTAGATGATGATGTTTTCCAAAGAAGTAAAATAGGGTTTGGATGAAATGGATATGTGCTTCCGGAATTATATGTGATCGACGTATTCTATTAAAGTTTAAAGAAAAATTATATAGGACAATCGTTCAACCAGCTATGATGTACGGTGCAGAGTGTTGGACTGTTAAAAATAATCATATAGATAAACTCAGTGCAGAAGAAATGATGCTAAGATGGATGATTGGCAAAACTAGGAAGAATATGATAAGGAATTATCATATTAGAATTGGTCTGGGAGTTATTCTTAAAAGTGATAA